>NC_133366.1:5698965-5897444 GCF_049309525.1 Garra rufa | reverse complement strand
TTTTTTTTAGTTAATTAAATGTAAATAACACTATTTTAATATTATTTTTAATTTCTTACCTAATTAGAGCCCAGCAAACAGACTGTATCGCAGTTTATTATGAGAGCTGGCCTATTTCATCGTGCACTGCTTCGGCAAAACGTTTTGTTCCTTGCGGGTACACGCTCGGCCCACCTGTCAGTCACTCCGATGACGCGCACGCGGGTATATAAGTAGCGCGCAGTTCGAGCTCACAGAAGTACTTATCCAGAGCGCACAGATAGAGGCGGATGTATCCGATAAACATCAAACAGATCTGCCTGTCTTCAATGTGTCCCGTCATGGACCAGAGTGTTAAAGCGGCTGCCGCCCTGCAGGTGATCCAACAGCACCAAACTCGCACTCTCCCTGGCACCAGCTCACCCAGCGTCCTGCTGGCGTACAAAAACGCGACGCAGAGACTCGGCGCGACCGGCTTGAAAGTCAGCACGCTCTCCAAAGCAGGAATGGGAATCCTCAAACTGGCTACGACGCAGCTCAAGCAGCAGGAAAAGAAGGCGCGAGTGGTGCGCGCCTCCAGTCTTGGTAAAGCGCTCCCGACGTCCGTCGATAAAAAATCCCCACTGGACCAACTGGCCTCTCTGGTCCTCCACGGGCACGCGCGTCTCCAACCGCTGGCGAATGAATCCCATGTTACCAAACCGCAGAACTGCAGGCGCATCGTGGTTCTCGGCGCGCCGCGGGTTGGGAAGACCTCCATCCTGCGCCGCTTTCTCCGCGACGGCTTTGAGGAGCGATACGAGCCCACAAGTGAAGATTTCCATCGGAAACTCTACCAAATACGCGGAGAAACTTACCAGATTGACATACTCGACGCGTCCGGGGAGAGGAGCTTCCCTGCCAAGAGGAGACTATCCATCCTGACCGGTGCGTAAAAGTTTAGAATACACTTTTATCATTTTTATATGGCTTTATAATTATTATATGACATTTTTGGTGTCACAGTGGGTTTCCAAAACACTATAAACAAATAAAAAGCTAGATAATAAAGAGTTATTTATGAAAAGTGAATTAGGCTAGTACTTGTTTTTAAGTATCATCCATAAGTTCAGTTTCAAATTGTATAAAGATATTAACATTCTGATAGAACAGCCATATAATATTAGGTTTTAAAATAAATAAATAACTATATTTGACTACTTTTATGTTCAGTTAAATAATATAAATTATTGCACTGAGACTTTTCTCCAATAAACGTAAATTGAGCGATTTAGCAAATCATAATTATGTTACTTAGCCTACGTTTTTATTTACATTAATGTAATCCCTTTTAAATCATATAGCCTACTTTAGTGTCAAACTTTGCTTTATACTTCCTATCTGCACTTTTAATTCTAACTGAAATGTTTTCATATGACAGATATTGACCCTCTCTCGCCTTTTCCGTGTTTTTCAGGTGATATATTCCTGCTCGTTTTCAGTCTCGACGACCGCAGCTCGTTTGAGGAAGTTCGCGCTCTCCACGCCGAGATTGTCGCTGCCAAAACGGCCTTGCACCGATCCAAACAGAAAGTCTGCGTGCCTACGGTAGTCTGCGCGAACAAAGTGGACTTGCCCTCCGAGCAGCGCGCGGTGTCGCGGACTGAAGTGCTCCGTGCGCTCGGTAACGGCTGCGCTCTGTTCGAGACCTCCGCTAAGGACAGTGTGAATCTGGAGCAGGTGTTCGAGGCGCTGGCGCGGCGCGGAGGGCTCCCCCTCGAGACCGGACCCTCACAGCACCGGAAAGTGTCCATCCGCTCGTACCAGGCGCTCAGGGCGGCGCGGCAGGCGAAGAAAGAGAGCAAACCGTCGGTGTGCGACGCTCCATGCGGAGCACTCTACCCGCTGGCCCGCAGACCGAGCTTCGGCACCGACCTGCGGCTGGTCCTCGGGCCGAAAGGCAACAGAAAACAGAGCAAAGCGATGGAAAAATGTCAGATTCAATGAAACATGAAATGAAAAAGAGAACTGCTTGCTTCAACAAAGAACAGTGACAATGTTTCATCTTCACCACAACCCTTTTTTTCATATATAACATATATGAAATGGACCATTGTATTTTAATGATATACTCAGAGTCATATACTTGTACATTTGAAACTTCTCTAATGCATTTCATGGGAGGAACAATGAAGCATTAATCTTGGTTTAACATCAAACCGTTATTGAAGGACCTCTATTACAAACACAGCTGAAGACCTGAAAACCATATTTACTGACTTGAATAAAAATACTGTGATTATGTCTGAGACATGACAAACTGAATAGACTTGACCACTTTTATCGCCTCATTTTTATGGTGTCTTTCTGATGAAAATCCACTGAGAATGACAGAAAAGCCTGTTGAGCGACTGGTTTGTTGAATGCATGTGATGCTGTATTATATTTTAAATAAAACATTTTCATACAAAGCCTGATGTCATGAGTCAGTTTGATGATTCTGTGAAAAGCTGTGCTAACAGATGCCGTCTCACCCGCGTAATGAAGTAGTGAGAAGTGTGTCACGATTCATTCATTCAAAATAAATAAATTATTGAGAGCCTGTGGGTGTTTAGATGAAATGATAGAGCCTTGACTCTCTCTGATTGCATAAGACTCTTTACGTGCTGCTGCCGCACAGGATGTGCTGTGAGAAACAGAGGAAACAAAGCACAGAAGTGCTGCTGATCGATCTATCTATCTATCTATCTATCTATCTATCTATCTATCTATCTATCTATCTATCTATCTATCTATCTATCTATCTATCTATCTATCTATCTATCTATCTATCTATCTATCTATCTATCAGCCTGATTCCAAAAAAAGTGTAAAATGCAATGACTTGCAAAAGCCAGATTTTATCCACAACAGACCACAGAAAACACACAATGTTTAAACTGAGGAAATGTACCATTTAAATAATAAAAAGGTAATTTTTAAAAATTTCATGACCACAACACATCTCAAAACAGATGGGATGGGTGCAACAAAAGGCTGGAAAGGTAAGTATTACTAAAAAGAAACACCAATTGCAATTATTTTGCAAATAATTAGGTTAACTGGCCACATATGAGTAAACATGATTGGTACAAAAAGAGTATCTCAGGCTTAGTCCACATTGATAAACAGAATTCTTCTTCTTAAAAAAAATCTCATATACATATAAATGCAATGTTCTTTAATGAAACACTTTGAAGATCTCAACATCTACAGAGCATAATATCATGAAAAGATTCAGAGAAATCTCTGTGTGCTACTGGATGCCCGTGATCTTTGGCCCTCAGGCAGCATCACTGCATTAAAATCAGGCATGAATCTGTAATGGAAATCACTGCTTGGGCTCAGAGATCATAGTCTGTAAACAGTTTGCTTTGCCATCTACAAATGGAGTTTAAAGCTCTATAATGTAAAGAAGAAGCCATATGATGCAGTATTTCTATACTCATTGGTTTCTATGCATGTTGCTGTCACGCTCAGCTGTGATCTGTGTTTGGTCTGTTGAGGGTTAATGTGCGTGAGAGCGAGTTGGATATTTGTTTGCACGCCGGCTGACATTTATGCAGCTGAATAGATTGAAAAGCAGTGGAGGCTGTTATTCGTCCTCTGGAGAGATTCATAATTACACCTATTCAGATCTGTGGACACAATGATGGTTCAGATACATGAGAGCCCTGAAACACTGACCCACTGACAGAGCAGGATGATCAGTTTTTCACTTTCTAAAGATCATCCTGATGTTTTCATTGCCCTTGGCCCTTATTAGAACCCTATTTTAATTGTTAGAATGGCCATAGATTTGCAATCTCCATGTAAAACTGGTCACGCAGACTAAACCATAAATTGTAGAGATTTAAAACTAGGCGGGATGGTAGTACTCGCACTGTCTAAAACTTCAACCTCACTTAAACTGGGCAGAAATTTGGGTGTTTTTTGGATTTTTTGAAATATTTACTTTTGTGAACTGGTCATAGGTTTTTTGCCCGTTTGGAGCCAAACCAGTGCAGAAAAATTCTCTGGAGAGTAATTATCAATAATTATGAAAAGAGTTGAACTTTCGACTCAAAGGGAAGCAAAACATTCAAAAGGGGTGGGGCCACTTTTAGTAAAATGCCTATAACTTCCAAAAGCATGGCCCGCCATTGGCCGATAAAGATTGAGCACCTATAAGTCAAGGTTAATGGAGGACGATTGGAATGAAACTTGGTAGGCCTGTTTGACTTATGGCCCCAAAGGTCTGTGAGAAATTTTAAAGGTCCCATATTGTCGAAATCGAAATTTCCTGGCTTTTTTTTATGATAACTGAGGTCTAGGGGCTATGTAACTACCATATGAGTTTTAAAACAGTCAATCCACAGTAAACTGCACACAGCCTGCTTAAAGTAGCTGTTCATTTTCACGAGCCGCTGTGACTTCCGTAACGATGTGACGTCCGATCTACTCAGTCACCGCCCCGAGCGCCAACCACCGTCCCACCCTCCTTTTGTCAAACCCAGACAATATCGTGTCCATAACATTGCTAAGCAACAACAACACGGAAACTAATCTAGAAAACCCTGTTCAGTCGATAGATTTCGAAACTACATCATTGCACAGGCTTCAGAACAACGTGAATATAAGAGACCAGTGGCACGTCAACTTCAGCCTCTTTCACACAGCGATTCCGGTAAATACACGGATAATGTGTCCCATGATTTGTTCCGGAATTGTTTAATTTGGTTCATTCACAGTTGTGCGTGCTTTACACACAACCCATAAAGACATGTGACGTTTGGATGTGAGATGTAATGCGACGCGCACATTTCACTAAACTGAAACTATCCTGAACAAACTGTGCTTCAGCGCTGATAGTGAGGAGCTGGCTCTGCCCGATCGCCGCTTCATTCCACTTTGCACATATTTTTTTGTCGTGAAGAGTCGCATGATAACGTGCATCATCACTATAACACTGCCTTTATAGTTCTGGCTTTTGTTCACACAGCGCTCGTTCCCGTAATTTTCCAGAATCAGTGCGCATTGTGAAAGGGGCTTTACTAAAGCAACAGTTATGTAGCTTACTGCATTCGGTGTTTGAAAAAGAAAAAACATTAATGATCATTCTGAAATATCCTGTTGAGTATCAGGCTAGGCTCTCTATGGCTCTGGGTTTGTCTACAACGAATAATGGCCATAGTTACCTGTGATTGGCCTGGCTGTGCGTCACTCAGAAAACAACAGGCCAATCAGAAGAGAGGCTCATGAATATTAATTAGATGGGCCAAAATCGACCTGTTTTTGACTGAGCTCCTAAACAAGGAGCTGTAAAAATATATTGAGATGGATTTTGGCACTTATACCGCAAATATATATTCTTAAGGACATCAACAACTAAAATAAACCTCCAGAAATGTGTACAATATGGGACCTTTAAAGAAATCGGCCACTGAGGGGGCGATACTGATAATTATCAGAAAGAAAAAAAAAAAAAAAAAAAACTTTCAACTCAATGTCAAAAAGGGACGGCAACACATTCAAAAGGGGTGGGGCCACTTTTAGCAAAATGCCTGACACTCCCGAAAAAATGGCTGCCATTGAGCACCTATTAGACAAGGTTAACGGAGGCCGATTGGAATGAAACTTGGTGGCCCTGTTTGATTCGCAGCCTCAAAGGTCTGTGAGAAATTTGAAAGAAATCGGCCACTGGGAGGGGCGATACCACACTTTTCAAATCCGTAAATGATTGTACATTGTGTGTTTTTTTTTTAAACATAGGCATAATATTCATATCCTACAACAGAACTCCTCATTCTGAAAAAAAAAAACAGTGCAGTACAATTCTCTGAACTCTCTAGGACAATAATTATCAACAAAATGTTGAAATTTACCCTTTGGGAAGCTTTAACCGGGTTGTTCAGAAAAGGGGCTTGTCCAAATGTACCCCAAATCCTATAAAACCTAAAGGAAAGCTCAAAACTTCACGAAATCAGATGAGCGCTTGCAAGAGGTCATTCTAAACAAGCATGCAATGTTTTAAGGAGATCGAACCACAGGTGGCGCTATAACAGTCAAAAACATAAAAAAACATATTTCTATGGCGATTTTTTTCAATCATTGATTTAGGTGGTTACAGGCTTGCTAAACAATATGTAACGTATTTGTCCATATTTGCAATTATATATTTACAGTAGATAGAAAAATTGCCAAAATATATGAATAAAGTAACTAAAAGGTATCAAAAATATATGTAAATATATTTGAAAATCTCTATTAGCAAAATAGTTTTGTCTCTTTTTTGTATATTATAAATATATCTGAAATTACAGGTTTTGCTTCCTGCCTATTTTATTGTAAAAACAGCCTGAAAAGCAGTAAATATTGTGCAACAAACAATTTTTTGCAACAGATCAGTGCACATGGCCTAGTATGCGGTTAGCAGGTAAGTACTAAGTTTGTTTTGCTCATCTGTTGGAGACTGAGCTGTACTGCGGATGATTGCTAGAGACATTTAGAGCACATCTGATCTCACAGATGCTCAGCAATTACAGCAGCTTGTTAAAATGTTCAGTCTCTCCTCTCAGGTGTGATGCAACAGGAATCATCATGACCTGAGAAATTAAACCACAACAGGCTGTTTTGGAGCGGTGCTAGATTTGTTTCAGGCTGGGAACTCAAACAAACAGTCTGAGACTTACAGCCATTACATTCAGTCTCCATCGTCCTGTGCCTGCACATCTACACACTCATCTGCACTCACATACATCTCTGTGAATGTATGTGCAGAGGAGGAGCGCTTTGTGTGCGTGAAGGTCACTGCTGATTGAACAGAGTTCACTTATAATGCAGGAGGACTGAGCTCTATAATCCAGAGAGAGAGAGAGAGAGAGAGAGAGAGAGAGAGAGAGAGAGAGAGAGAGAGAGAGAGAGAGAGAGAGAGAGAGAGAGAGAGAGAGAGAGAGAGAGAGAGAGAGAGAGAGACCAAGTTCATTGCTCAGAAGTTGCTACCTTAGGCAACTTTATTAGAGTTTTCATTTGGATATTATTTAAGAATTGAAGGGAGCCGTTTCAGTTTGTTTTAACCGAACCATAGGTTTGAAATGCAGTATGCACATTTTAATGAAATAACTACAGTAGATTATAGATCTCTGTCACTCGCAGACTTTGGGATCTTATCTGAGACATTGTTGACATCATTTCTGAGACTCATATGAGATATCTTTCTGAAGAAAAACTTCCATCACACGATATTTGCATGTGTTTTCGCGTGTAGCACAGATGATAAGGACATAGCAGCTCTATATACCGTTCGTTCCTGTGGCAATGCGCTGTTGGCATGGCAACAGAACCTCTGCAATTGGAATGCGTTTCCTCATGCAGCGTCCTTCAAGTGCTTGCTTCCTTTCTTCTCACGTTTAAGAGTTCCAAAAACCTAAGGAAAAGAACTGGTTCAGACTGATGGAGACCAAAACAAACACTCCCAGTCAGAAAGGGAGACAAGCATTGCAAGTGATTAGACTAAAACATTTATTGGACAAAGAATGCAATTCCAAGTAGGAATGTGTTCAGTTCAGATCAGCCAATTGAACTGTAGCGGCTACAAGCTCCGATATACTCAAAACGAAGTTCCTTTTCACACTTTAGGGGTCAAGGGGTAAGACGAAGTTGGAAATTTGTGAGCAGCGGTACACTGCCCTGCTGAAAAAAAAAAAACAGCCTATAGGCTGGTTGGCTGGTCGTAGCTGGTTTAAGCTGGAAATAGTTGGTTTTAGCTGGTCTCCAATCCTGGCCAGGCTGGGAAACCACCAGCAAAAACCAGCCTGACAGGAAAAGTGGCCAAAACCCCTCTAAAACCAGCCTGCTGACCAGCTATAACCAGCCAAAACCAGCCAACCAGCCTAGGCTGGTTTTAGCTGTTTTTTTTTCACCAGGGTGTTATGGTGTGTTTCCACTACAACGCAATGCAACTTAGGGCAGAGCACGCCTCTGAAAAAAAAAAAGTTTCATCGTCTTTTTACGGCGGTTCGCAAACTAAACACTAGCATATAATGAAAGCATGCAAAGTGAATTTACTTTTGCATGATTTTTTCAATTATTGATTTCAGCTCAGTAATCTACCAAACACTCGGAAACATACATCAAATCTTGCCTTTCATACTTTTCACAGTGATTGGTTGTCACCTGGCATTTTTCGCTTGACATTTACATAAAGGAATGCCCAATATTTTGACGGTTCTGAGCCACTCTCAATGCTTTTTGCACGCCGCTTTCAGTCCCATAATGCACCGCGAGAGCGGTTAAGCTCAACTTCCATAGGAATTAATTGAAAACGCTCGCTCTTCCGCACTCGCTACATGCCAGTGGAAACGCACCATTGCAATGCGTTTCTACTACAGCGTCAAATCTGCGCTCAGTGCTGTTGGCAATGCTACAATGCCACTGCTATGGGGTTTGTCAAATTTAGGGCAGAGCACGCCACTGAAAACAATACACCCTGTTTGCGTTTCATCGTCTTCTTTTAACGGCGGTTCAGTATTTACAGTACTTTTGCATGACTTTTTTACATGATAAGTGATATCAGCTCAGTAATCCATTTCCACAAACACTCGGAAACATACGTCAAAATCTTGCCTTGCCTACGTTTTAAAGAGATTGGTTGTCGCTCTGCGTTTTCCGCTGGAGATTTGCATGAAGTTGAGGAATGGCCAACCTGCTTGCCGCTCTGAGCCACTCTCAACCCCTTCTCTGCACTGCTTTCAATCCCATAATGCACTGTGAAAAGCGTTTAAGCACAACTTCAATAGGAATGAACTGAACTCGCTACATGCCAGTGGAAACACACCGTTAGAGTGCTTTGGGGTGTTTGCATGACTTTTTTAATGATATGTGATTTTAGCTGAGTAATCCACCAGTTTCGCAAACACTTGGAAACATACTTCAAAATCTGGCCTTGCAAACTTTTCACAGTGATTGCACAAAGTTGAGGAATGCCCAATCTTTTTGACGCTCTCAGCCACTTTCACCACTTTTTTCACACCACTTTCAATCCCATAATGCACCATGCACCAAGCTCAACTTCCACAGGAATTAATTGAAAACACTCGCTCTGTTGCGCTCGCTAAGTGCCAGTGGAAATAGTACATTCACACAAGGCGTTGGCGTTTCATACAGGGGGTGTCTGAAGCTTGGACAACAGCCAATTACATTCATTTCTGGTGTTGCATAAACACAAGGGTATTTGCATAAGGCGATATGATTGGCCCGTGAAAAGTTTTCAACTTCTGCTGCCTTTTCTTAACAGGTAATATGAACCCAGAGAAGAGTTCCACATGAAAGAAGGTGGAGCCTCAGTGCACACATCAAGGGTAATCGTCAAGGGCCAATAGTATTACGAAGATAATTTGCAGCCGGAACAAACTTTTTTTCAGAAAGTTCGATTTGGCAAGCCGTTTTGAACTCACAAATGAACTACGTTTGAAATGTCGTTACATTAGTTCATTCTTCGATTTTCGCTTGAAGTGTATAAATACCTTAAAGAACGTTTTTATAATTTTTTGTATAGCAATAAAATTTTTTACATTTTAACATTCTTAGAATTTCAAAATTCAATTAACAATATATTTAGGTTCAAATAAATGTATTAAACATTTTGAGAAAAAATTCTCTCACCTTAAAGTTATAATCTCGAAAATAAAACAACATTTTAATATTCTTTGAATATTAAATGTTCAAATAATGTATTTTGTGTAGAAATAACATTACTTAAATTTGTATTTGTAATAATTCAATAATGTAACAATCACGAAAAGAAAACCAGACTTAAGAATGTTTAAGGAACATTTTGGAATGTTTTTCTTGTGAACTGCGATCATCACGCCCCATTAAAAGAGTGTCGAACCACATTTATTGTTTGAATTGCATGCTAAAATTTACTATTTCAAAGTTGAGACTACATTTCTTATCCAATAAAGATCGATTTGTTTTAACGGAGGTGTGCTACAAATCATGCTGCGTGAAGTTTTGCTCATGCATCAACTGAAAACTGCATTGACTAAAGGCTCAATCACACCAATGACACTATAACGATAAAGTTTTAAAGGTCCACTAACGTGATTTGAAAGTGTTATTCCATGTGTTGACATAAGTTTAACTGAAACAGAAAGACAGGGTGGGACATATCCAGCAGTTCCGCCCCCTTTCTTTTAAATAGCCAATAGAGTTTTGTTCATATCAAAGCTTGGGCAAGAGCTGTTGAGCTCAGTAAAGCTGCATTTGACAGTATATGACAGCCACAATCTCATCCATATCGATATAAAACACACCATTCCGTCTAGAATTCAAATGGGTCCCATACATTTTGTGGTCTGTGACAATTCACGCATATAATTCGCTCTGTGTTATCATGTCTCTGGACCGGAGCAGACTATATGTGCACTGGAGCAGCTTGAAACCAGACTTCATTTGTCCCAATGAAACACATATGTACACTGTCTGAATCGTTCCCTATCCCCTATATAGTGCACTATGTGTCATTCACGTACAGAAAATACAAATTCTGTGCACAAGTGACCGATTTCAGCCATAGCTTCAGCATCTATTTATTATGTAGACCCTTCGGATTCTAAAGAGCATTTGATTGGACAGAAAGTTTGAAGAGAAGCTGATGTTGAAGAGAAGCTCCATGTTTGCGGAAGTGACTAAGTTTCAATGCGTATATCTTGTAAATGCACATTTTGTTATTGTTTTGGAGCGCACCAGCTTATAGATAACCTTACAGCTAACATATTCATACTAAAAGCCAAAAAACGTACGTTTTGATTTCATGGGGTCTTTAATAGTCATTGCAAATCTAAAATGGCCTTAACACAACAGCAACCCAGCCTTAATGTGTGCATGCATGTGTCTGTTTCATAACACCATGTTAAATGTCAGTGATATTCACACCTGTTTGTCAAGTGAAATGTTCAGCTGTGTGTTTGTGTTTGTTCTGTTCATCTGATGTGAAGTTTATTAACCTCTACTGAAAAAAAAAAGAATATTCTCAAAGGTTCTCGTGCTGTTTAATCCTATAACAAATGATTATGATTTTGCAGAAACGGTGCATGGTCTATTTTGTCGACTCATGCAGATACTACGTAAAACGGCTGGATTAGATCGAGCTGAAGTCATGGTGATGAGCTGAAGTTACGTAGGAGCACAGCGGCTTCTGGAGAGATGAGAGACGGACAGGTGTTGGAGAAGATTGAGGACAGGAGGAAAAGGACTGGCACGCAAGGCCAGACAGAGATCTTAATCACAAACGAATTTTGGAAGAAAGAAAAGAAGTGATGACAGGACACAGACGATGTAAATAGAGGTAGAGGGAGGCGTATGAGAGTCAGCCGCTGTGATTATTGTTTTCCAGGTTTCTCACGAAACCTGTTGAGAACATGTCTAGGCCTTTCATAGCCGAAATCTAAATATAAACAAACCATTATATTTTAGACTGTTTTAGGAAGACTGTAATTTGTTTTCTTCATGCACATGTCTTAACTAATGAAATATATTTAATATTTTTTTCACTGAACAAAAATGTTATTAACCACTTGATATTTGCTCTTCTCCAACATATAAATGAGTCTAAACAAAAGATTTATGCCAACTCATTTTTATTAGATTTTTCTCATGTCCACTACAATGGACGCCAGGTCTGAAGAGAAATAAAAATCCTTATATTTTAACCATACATCATAAGTAGAGTTTGTGCACTATAGCTGAACTAGTGTGTAAGATTTTGAAAAGAACACATCCTGTAAGAATGAACAATGCAGTAAGAATGTGGTTAAAAAGGTAAGAAAAAAAACTAGTTTCATCCCCTTTTTTGGTTGAAGTGGGTGAACCTAAGTATATGTATAAATGGCTTTGTGTGTATGTGAATGGGTTTTTATGTACTTGATCATTGTTTTGATGAAAAACTGACATCAATATTCATAAAGCATCAACATTAGAATTTGTAGCTCTGTATTTAGCCTTGAAATGCTTCAACACATTTCTCAACCTGTCATGCAACTAATTCACAAGGTTCCTGCTGATATCGTCCAAGACCTGATTTCCATTGCAATGGATGTAAAAAAAAAAAAAATTTCATTTGATAGTCTCAATTTTATAATAGATGCAATTTGATGAGGCTACCATCAACATAACTGCATATTAAAGGTAAAATGTGGGCTTCCTCCTCTTCCTGTCTTGGTTCACATGTCTCTCTTATGTGTAGCTTAATCAGATTAAGTTAGGAGTCATGTCTTCATTGTGATTGGTTCATCAGAGCCCAATCTGTGACTAGGCATTGCTCATATTGAAAAAACATAACATTTTATTTTTTTAAACTAAAAATCATGTGATGTCCATTTCAATAAATGCAGGGTCTGAAGGGGTTAAATAAATAAATAGCTGAATCAATTTAATAGCATCTCAAATTAGACTAGATGTCTGCAGTTGAACATGTGCCTGTTTTGTTGAGACAAATACTGAGTTTGAGTCATTATAATAATTCCACTATTATTTATTTAGCCATTTTCAGTTATACCGATCACATGAGGGTTTCACTTGTTAATGACACTGGTGACATTCAGTCACGAGCCGTGACATTATCGGCATTATCACGCTAATGGACAACTTCCTCTAAAAACACCCCAGATTTAAAACCCGAACGCTGCGTCGCTCCGCAAATGAGTTTGTTTGTGTAAGGCCTGAAATAAAGACTCTGCCCTCATGTATGTATGGATTTAATGTGAGATATTATGGTATAATCATCTGATGAAAACACTATTGTGGTCGACAGCTCTCGGCGAGGACACGCGTTTCAATGTCGCGTGGCGCGCTGGAGATCCGCGGCCTTCAGAATGAAAGAAGCGATTCAACACAGCTCAGACATTCAGTGAATGTCAATGCTATTCATTCAGCTGTTGGGTCATAAGAAACATAAAGCGGAAGAATATTAAGACAATACCTGCCTCGCGAACTCACATCCTGCCTAATATCAAAAACTCAGTAATGTGGGAGCTGTTATAGTCGGTCAAGGCTGCTGCTGCTGGGAGATAAAGTAAAACTAAAGTTAAGTGAAACTTCTGTTTGCATTCATTGCACATTACCACCAGCATGTTGATTACTCTATTTCTTACCGTAAAGATGACAGATAACATGCCTGGACTTGAGTCTGCAGCTATCGTCGTCGCTTTGGGGTTGTGTTTGCATTTTTGGAAATAGTTTTTCTTCTTGAAAATTTCCATCCTGGTTTGATGCTGGTATTGACAGTTAGCTCTCAGGTTGTGTCTCTGTGCAATGGCTTACCTAACACTAGGTGGCACTCTTAACTCTGTATTAATTCAATAATATCTGTCTTATGTCTCATAAAGGCATGGTTTCTTCAAACGGACATGAAAAATGCAACTTATTTTTCATAGTAGATATTCGTTTTTAAGCTTCTGTTATACAGGATCTGCTAAATTAATATGCATAAATGTAAACATTAATAGTCTTTGGGTGGATGCTTGTGTGTTGTATCAAATCGTAAGCCTACGCCATGCACTTGCATTCATGCATGCATGTTTTAATGTAATTTTTCACTAATGTTTTTAATGATAAAAAATGGAATGTGTAATGAGGAACAATAGCTTTGCACAGTTATAAAAACAAAAAATAGGCCAAAGGTGGCACGCGTATTTTACTATCAGTGATATCTGGTCAGATGTCTGGTGTAGCTGTGATTTATGCATTTATGGAGGAGGCCTGACAATTGTGTCATGTATGTCTGTAATAAATGTGGTCTTCGTTTTGTAATTTAAATGGAGGGCAATTATCATGCCATGACCAACCCAGATTATATAACACAGCCTTATGTCCTTCAGAGCACAAAAGGAGAGAGAGAGAGAAAGAGAAAAAGCTTGATCAATCATGTAGCAAAACAGTGACTAGCTTCAGGCTTTAAAATGAAAGCAAAACCACCATTGAAATACTCTTGTTTCCTATATTTTAATGTTCTGAAGTCATAAGATGGACTTTGAATACTACATTTCAGTTTGTCCTTAGCCAAAGACAATACTGACTGCCGCATGTGCCCAGAAATGCATTTAAGTTATACACTATATTGCCAAAAGTATTCACTCACCTTCTAATGAACAGGTTTGACTACTTTAGTAATTTACATGAGTACAAATCTTAGGCCCGGTTTCACAGACAGGGCCAGGATTAGCAGATAGTTCAATTAGGATATTTAAGTAATTTTTATAAACATGCTTAGAAAAAAACATTACTGGTGTGCACCTTGAGACAAAACAAAGACACCGATATTTTTTAAGATCAGTCAGTGCAAGTTTCTTTCAGTTCAAACAGCTCAGACTTACATTTTAGTCTAGGACTAGGCTTAAGCCTTGTCTGTGAAACCGGGCCCTAATGTTTAAGCATACAATGATATTCTAGGAAATTGTGTGCTTCTAATTTTATAGAAAAAGTTTGGACAGGACCCTCTTCAATTCTAACATGACTGATTCAGTCAGTGTGGAAAAACTTGACTGGTCTGTCTAAAGCCAAGTCCTAATCCCAGTTGAACACCTCTGGTGTGACTTTAAATGCAGACCTTGAGCCAAAAACTCATCACCAAACACCAATGACTTGTATGTATGGGTACAGTCATTTTAGACAAATCCAAAACTTTAGCAACAGAGATGGAAATACATTTTTTACATACATTAATTATGTTTCCGTATTTGTTGCCACAGTTTTAGAAGTGCCTATTTGTGTTTTAAAGAAGGGGTGTCCCAATACGTTTGTCCATGTAGTGTTTGTACAAGTTATTGGTGTTTGGTGATGAGCTATAGTAAAGATATAGTGTAATAATCACATCCTTTTAGCTGAGAGTGAAGTCAGAAACCCCTTGTGTGTGTCGAGCTTTTGTTCAGTCAGGGACAGGCGGGTGTTTGTTGTTATTGTACGCGAAAACCTCCAAACTAAGAAAGTGACTCCTCCCACACAGCTCTGTAAAAACAGGATGGCGGAACATTACTTACCCCTTTACTTGACATATTGTGTATAAAAGCTAAATGTATCTCAAATTCGCAATACAGACTTTCCCATTTTCCCATTTTGTTTTAATGTGAGATGCACAGATCCCTTGCGACATCTAGTGGTTAAAAATCGTATATGGCATCTTTAAATAAAAACGCGGCAAGGACAACGCCACTATTTGTTCTGCAGGGAACTTCCGATTGTCAGATGACAGGTGTGAACGCAAGCACTCGCTTTCTTGTGGCAGTCAGGACACAACAGAGAGATATCCACCCCAGAAAATGAAGTACACATACATTTTGGATTTTCTAGACACTTTGTTAAACGTTTAAATTGTGCTGAAAATATATCCACTTTTTTCGTCTCGTAAGAGTGGGCGCGGCCATTTGTAAATTTAATGGGTCTGGCTTTTAGTCTCATTCGCCTCCAGCTATTTTTAGCAGTACAAAACAGCTTGTTTTGCTGCTTGTTTTAAACTTTAACCTTATGACTGGTTTTGTGGTCCAGGGTCACATATATATATATACAGGTCATTCTCAAAAAATTAGCATATTGTGATAAAGTTCATTATTTTCTGTAATGTACTAATAAACATTAGACTTTCATATATTTTAGATTAAAAAACGCTGGGTTAAAATAACCCAAATTGGGTTATTTTGGTAACCCAACGCTGGGTCAAATATGGACAAACCCAGCGTTGGGTTATTTTAACCCAACTTGTTGGGTTAAATCTTTGACCCAACACGTTGGGTTGTTTTATTTACCTAGACTATTGACAAAAAAATACTACATTGCTGGTTGAAAACAAACCTTATATTTAATAATAAATATTTAATAATAAAGAGAATAAACAATAATAAAAGAGAATTACTTAAGACATCAAAAAATAGACAAAATGAATTTATAAAAGGCTATTTTATTGCAAAATAAAAATACAATTTGCATTAATAAATGTTAAAATATACACGTGTGTGTTTTTGTGTGTGTGTGTGTGTGTGTGTGTGTGTAGTAAGACAACTTTCTTCTTTATAAACTCATACATTTTAGAAGTATGTTTAACAAAGTGGCACGAGTAAAGATTCTAATCTAAGTAGTCTGACAAATTTCCTCTTCATATAAACCCATATTAATTTCAAACTCACATAACATTTAAGATATAAATTTTTATATACACATATACATATACATATATATATATATATATATTATATTATAGGGTTCTATACATTTAACTGACATCTTTTCAATTCATATAAACCCATATTAACTTCATAAACTCACATTGTAGATGTACATAAATATATGTAAATATCAAGTCACAACATTTTAGAGAGGGTTAGTTGTTGTCCAATAGCTACGAAGCAGTTTTACTGAAGGGGATTCTGTTCCTGGTAGTTTGTAGACAACAGCCTCCTTTAGGTACTCAACCATGTTAGTGCCAACCTGTTAAAAACATAAGAACGTTAAAAACATACAAATCACTTTACACAAACAATGCAGCATTAAACAAAATCCAATCCATGACAAATAATTAATTTAAAGCTCTCCTGAGCTGATGTTTTTCTTAATAAATACTGTAGTCTGATGTCCACTTATGATATTCGTGTGGTTTTTACATTAAAAATCATAAGAATCAATAAGTTATATGTTATTTTATACCCTGGTTTTGAGGTAGGCTGCAGAAACGATCGATTTTAATGGGCGTGTTGCACTAAAGACTATTGAAGTAAACGCCTAAAGCTCTGTGATTGGATAAAAGTTTTGCGTAGTAAGTTACGTTAGAGTTTCTGTGAATAGACACGCAGGCTACGAGTAATCAGGATCAAGCGGTCTTTTACAGTGCAATATTGACACATACTCACATTAAAACACTGCATATTTCTGTCAGATCAGTTACTGATGAAGCAGTGTTGTTTTAAAAAGTCAAACTCCCTGCAAATGCAACGTTAACCTCCGTTTTGTTTACACAAGAATCACGTCGAAGTGAACAGACATGCTGGATTTAACTCACATCAGCTGAAACATCTAATTAATTACATATAATATATAAAGACACGTTAACTAAACGACTCGCCAAGTCACATATTCCAGAGGAAATGTTGACCAAAAAGACGTTTTCAATAAATATTGAATATAACTTAGACAGGAAAAGGCTGTACGTTAACGTAATTACAACAGGCATACCTTTACCGATTAGCAAACCAAAACGAACAGAGATAGATTATACTTTTTAATACTGTTAATGTAATGTGAACCGCCAAATTTGGTATATTTTTGCATTTGTTGGTGTACAGTATTAGTTTCATACATTAAAAACCCACAAAAATACCTTTTCTGTCGTCGCTGAAGGACGGTTGTTCCTGAGGTGATTCAAAATGGCCGCGAAGGTAGCGCTGGCTCGTCGAGTAGGGGGAGTGGCTTACTCTCTTAACTGTCACTTGATTGGATAAAATCAGTAACCCAATGTTGGGTTACACAAAAACAACCCAACACTGAGCAAAACAACCCAACTAAATGACCCAACAGGCTTAACCCAGCAGTTGGGTTAAAAAAACAACCCAACATTTTTTAGAGTATACTTCACAACTGAAGTAGTTCAAGCCTTTTATTGTTTTAATATTGATGATTTTGGCATACAGCTCATGAAAACCCAAAATTCCTATCTCAAAAAATTAGCATATCATGATAAGGTTCTCTAAACGAGCTATTAACCTAATCATCTGAATCAACTAATTAACTCTAAACACCTGCAAAAGATTCCTGAGGCTTTTAAAAACTCCCAGCCTGGTTCATTACTCAAAACCGCGATCATGGGTAAGACTGCCGACCTGACTGCTGTCCAGAAGGCCATCATTGACACCCTCAAGCAAGAGGGTAAGACACAGAAAGAAATTTCTGAACGAATAGGCTGTTCCCAGAGTGCTGTATCAAGGCACCTCAGTGGGAAGTCTGTGGGAAGGAAAAAGTGTGGCAGAAAACGCTGCACAACGAGAAGAGGTGACCGGACCCTGAGGAAGATTGTGGAGAAGGACCGATTCCAGACCTTGGGGGACCTGCGGAAGCAGTGGACTGAGTCTGGAGTAGAAACATCCAGAGCCACCGTGTACAGGCGTGTGCAGGAAATGGGCTACAGGTGCCGCATTCCCCAGGTCAAGCCGCTGTTTCCGAATGACATGCAAATTTTGCATGTCATTCGGAAATCAAGGTGCCAGAGTCTGGAGAAAGACTGGGGAGAGGGAAATGCCAAAATGCCTGAAGTCCAGTGTCAAGTACCCACAGTCAGTGATGGTCTGGGGTGCCATGTCAGCTGCTGGTGTTGGTCCACTGTGTTTTATCAAGGGCAGGGTCAATGCAGCTAGCTATCAGGAGATTGGAGCACTTCATGCTTCCATCTGCTGAAGAGCTTTATGGAGATGAAGATTTCATTTTTCAGCACGACCTGGCACCTGCTCACAGTGCCAAAACCAATGGTAAATGGTTTACTGACCATGGTATTACTGTGCTCAATTGGCCTGCCAACTCTCCTGACCTGAACCCCATAGAGAATCTGTGGGATATTGTGAAGAGAAAGTTGAGAGACACAAGACCCAACACTGTGGATGAGCTTAAGGCCGCTATCGAAGCATCCTGGGCCTCCATAACACCTCAGCAGTGCCACAGGCTGATTGCCTCCATGCCACGCCGCATTGAAGCAGTCATTTCTGCAAAAGGATTCCCGGCCAAGTATTGAGTGCATAACTGAACATAATTATTTGAAGGTTGACTTTTTTTGTATTAAAAACACTTTTCTTTTATTGGTCGGATGAAATATGCAAATTTTTTTAGATAGGAATCTTGGGTTTTCATGAGCTGTATGCCAAAATCATCAACATTAAAACAATAAAAGGCTTGAACTACTTCAGTTGTGAAGTAATGAATCTAAAATATATGAAAGTCTGATGTTTATCAGTACATTACAGAAAATAATGAACTTTATCACAATATGCTAATTTTTTGAGAATGACCTGTATATAAAAGAAACTCTCCATCATCTTATATGTGTGTGTGTATACATATATATATGAATACACACACACATATTAGATGATGGAGAGTTTCTTTTTGTCTTGTTGGTTAAGGGCGCTCAGCTATTTCGAGAAAAACGCATGTGAAA
Source organism: Garra rufa (assembly GCF_049309525.1). Classification (NCBI taxonomy): domain Eukaryota; kingdom Metazoa; phylum Chordata; class Actinopteri; order Cypriniformes; family Cyprinidae; genus Garra; species Garra rufa. Next base: position 5,878,279 of record NC_133366.1, on the reverse strand, counting down.
TGACATTGAAAGAGCCCACTGACACCTTGTATGTTCATGTTTTGGTAAACAAGGGCTATTACTGTTCCACAGAGCACTCGTAATAGGCTACTTCATTTGCCTTTACGCTGCAGAAAGTCTTTTTCGTGGTTGCAACTTGCAAGAGTCTCTCACTCACATTATGGCATTAAAGCCACTGATTCAATACTGTGAACACAAAACGAGGCAGAAACTCAATAACCTTTTTTCTTTTTTTTTTTTCACTTGTCTCTTCTTGTAAATCAGGGCTATTTCTGTCAGGCAGAGCACTGTGTACTTTCAGTTTCACTTTTTATTGCAAAATTGCCTCGTATCATTTTAGCAGACAGATAACGGCATCAAAGGTTATTTGTTAAACATGAAGAAAATACATAACCAGTTTACTGAGTTTTTGAAGTTACTTTGGGTTGCATATTCTTTCTTGCAGATGAGCATTTCCAGGAAACTTTCTTTGACAGAATACAGAGAGCAGAGCAATTAAAATGAAAATGAACACTGCAAAAAAGGCTTATCTCACTTAGTATTTTTGTCTTGTTTCTAGTCAAAATATCTAAAAATTCTAAAAGTAAGATGCATTTACTAGAACAATAGTGTTACAGTAGGTGTTACAAGGCCTTTTTGAAATAAAATCAATTTAGTTCAGCTGAACATGGGAGCTACAGATCTGAGGGAGGCAGCGCGGAGCTGGAGTCACGTGAATGATACGAAATGATTGGTGGCGGATCCAAAAGCGCAAGACAACTATTGTTAATAAACGCTTAATTTATTCATTTAAAGGGGTCATATGATGCCAATCAGAGAACACCTAGGTTTCCATCAACGTTGAGTTTTGTAAAAAATCGAAGCGTTTCAGAAAGGCGGGGCAGAGAGGAGCAACAACAATGTACAGTATGTGGAAAATAATATGTTTTTTGAACCTCAAACTGCATAAACACATTGCATTAGAACAAATACACAAAATAATGCTCTTTTAGCAACATCATATGACCCCTTTAAAATAACTAAGTTGGTCTTTATTGTTGCCATGTTTTCATTTTAAAAATAACGATGAACTACAAATTAAGCATTCGTTTTAAATAAGGAAAGCCTTATTTATTTAGGTTACAACGCAAGTAGGCTAGGCTTCCTCTTCTTCATTTTGTCAATAAGAGTTATGTTTAATAAATGCGAATTTTCCATTGTATTACTTTGTGAATGATCTGTTTTAATAATAATGAACCACAAACTACGATCGTTTTAAAAGGGTAAAATACATTTTATTTGCATTACAAATTTTATTTATATACAAATTTTAAAACTTCGGTTTCATAAAAGTGAATATCTTAATGGTACTATTTTATTGTGGGCCTACATGTTTTTATTATTATCGTCATTATTAATAATAATGAGCCACAAAGGGGAAAATACAAAGACTTTTTATTTTTATGTTACAACGCGGTTACACCAAGTCAGTTTATTCGTTTCTTTTTTAAGTTTTATGTATATTGAATCAACCTTAAGCATTAGTTTTGATCCACGAATAGATAACGTTAAAGATCAAGGTACCAGAATCCGAAAAGAGCTTTGTTAATGACAGCTCGCTGTATTTTAAGGCATTGCCCCCCTTTCCATCCTCTACCCCTTACTGTACATGCTCGAAAGTGAAAGTAAAATCGGAAAAAAAGCGCGCGTAAAAAGTCATTGCAGCTTTCCAGAGCTTCAGAAACTGAACGCGATCACAGATTGCATTACAATCTAATGGAATAAAATATATTTATTATTAACACTGCGCCCCCATTTTTTCTTTAGCTCCAAACCAGGGGGTGCTGCAGCACCCTCAGCACCCCAACTTCCCGCGGTACTGGCCCTTCATAGTCTAAAGTGTTTTCTATATATTGATAATGTATATATTGAACTATAGTATAATAGCTATAATGTATTTATATGTGATTGACAATTGAAATATGACAGAAACTGTTTTCTTACTACCAGAGTTTGCTATGAGAGAATACGATATATCGGAAGCTCGAGAAGAACCGAGACTTTAGCGGAAATACATGCAGTCGGCATGCATTAAGTCCGCCAAAATGTTGCTTGTGCAAAAAGGCTGAGAGAAAACTTGACTGTAAACAACTGAGCCATAAAATGTATTCAAGTGTTTCGATAAACCACATGTCTGTCTTGATTTAGTAAGATTCATTAGTCTCAAAACAGCAGACTCCTTGAAGTGACACAATATGTGCTTTATTGATATAGATTTATCCTGCATGGATGTCTGACATCTATTACAGTATTTTCAGATAAGGATAAACAATTAAACAAATGAGAAGCACAACCTTGATAACAATTACTGATTATGCATCGTGCCACATTTACTGTAACAGCATTATCAGCTGACCGGTGATTTGATGCCATATATATCTTATCTTCTGATCCTGATTACTGCTTTATTAAGTAATGATTCATACTCACTAATGCAACTAATCTCGTTTCACTTTAGCCTGCTTCCATGGTTTTAGGTGTGTATAGGCTGGAGAGATAAGCTGGACACTCCTGCTATAGCTCCATATGGTTACAGGTGTTTGTTAAGCATAAATACACTGAAAATAAATTATTAAATTTTATTTTTCAAGTTTTTGCATGCATATTTTTTAAGTAAAATCTACTTTAATAAATCAAGTAAAATCTGCAAAGGAAATAAGTAAATTTAACGTGTAATTAGAGTTTGCTGAGCAATTTCTATTTAATTATTTTAAGTTTACTCTACAGTCCTCAAGTTCAATTCTTTCTGCCATGTATGTAAACTTTACTCAAACATCAAACCATTGATAATAAATGCCATTAAAGTATATGATTTACTTACAAAAATGTATGTAAGCAAATAGACAGTTCCTTATTGTTCTTAAGGTTAATATGTTAACTCAATGTAGTCTTAGCACACGATACACAATGACGGTAACAATCAGTGAATAGTTTTTAAGTATGAATGGGTAATTTTCAGTAGAAAATAAACTCTAGATGTTACAAAACAGCAAGTTACTTAACCTAACAACAAAAGCAACCATAAAACAGTGTAAATACATTTCGAAAACATCACAAAATTGTAACCTTATTAATTATTCATGCCCAAGTGCATGATAGGAACAACGGGATCATGACTTTTATATTTACTTAAACAATCTTTGTAAAAAATAACAAACATTTGCACGTACAACATACCTATAAGTTCAATTTTTAAACTCTACCAGCTTAAACTGAGTACTAATATTGAATTTACTTTTTTTTTTATTATTCTTGCCTGAACTTATTTAACGTAGAAATTACATTTGTTTTTCTGTATTATTTACTTCACCACAAAATCATTTTATCAGTGTAGATGAAAGAATACGTTATTACTTTTATGCAGCCATTGGGAAAAGTAAATAATTGTGTTTTACATTCCTGAATGTGATCATGTAGTCATTTTATTGACTTTTATTGGCTCTTTGGTGAAATCATTCCTTCTCAGATTTTAGAAAAAGGAAAAGAGGCAGGTGTCTGATGTAAACCAGATTTTAAAACAACTTTTGGACCACTTAAAGGCAAAATAAAGTGAATTAAACTACTGAACTACTGGAAAGGTGTCTTTATTTTAAATAACAAAACTTTTTTTTGTACTATGTTTACTGTAGTAATAGAAACTGTAGCAAATAGAAACTGTTTTTGATGCAGCTTTTAGTTAATGTTGATGCATCAATGTGGACTTGTTTCAGTACTTACTTGTTATCTGAGATAAACTTAATTACAGTTTACTTCACTCTCATATCAGCTTTTACTAGGTGAAAAAGCAGCATTAAACAGAAAGTGATAGTGAATTTAAGTTCATTTAATGTCCTCACAAATGTAATTAACACACTGATTTTTTTATTATTCAAACTGAGTATGTTTTTCATCAGCAAGATCTATCAGAGCCTGATGCCAGAAAACCATGCCATGCGCATTTTAGACACTTGAGCAGATAAACTAATGTTAGTTAGTTGTTCTCTCAACAAGAAATTCATCCAGTTAGAGCTGGTTGTTTCTTCTCTCCGAAACATTAACAGAGCGCCACAGGTGCCGACTGGGTTAAAAGCCGAACTCCAAAACAAAATTACCTTGACACAATCACTCCAGTGAGTATATAAACACCCCTGAGATGATCTGAGAGTCAGTCCACACTGATCTGAAGAACCTCATCTGACAAACACCAACATCAACAGCATCTGTGAGCTCAGGTCAGTACTGACATACATTATGGGTGACTTTGATATTTAGTATAACATGTTTAGTAACTTCATTTGCATTAACAGGTGTTCTCAAGTTTGAGAAAACTTTAAAAGACTCTTTGAAACTCCCGATTGTCTGGAGGTAGGAAATCTATTGATTTTAATACTTAGTGCTTAAAGGGAGACACTGCAGGCAAAAACATTTTTCTTGCACCTGTCAAGTTTGAGTTTTTGGGCTTTTTGCTTTTTCATATTGTGTTTTTTCATACTAGTGAAAAGAAAACATCCAAAAGGCAGTGTTAAGTGTTTCTTTTATAGCACTTTATCTATTCGTTTCAATAGATTTCAATTACAATCCATATTTTTAAAGGCATCTCAAAATGACTTTTTTCTCCTACACTGAGGCATAAATCTCCACTTTGGTAGCACTTACACACACCAAACTTGACATTTTTATTCCTGTCTATATCCTGAAGTTTTTAACAGACTGATTTTTTTCATATATAATTTGCTTGATTTGAAACATTTTATCCCCCCCCCCCCAAAACTGTAAAAAATGCATTGTTTTTTTCTGTGACAAAATGAGACCCAAAATCCCCTCTGTAAAAACATTTAACTCTAATATGTCAAAAAAAAACAAAAAAAAAAACAAGAATTTAGAATTTTATTAAATAATGCCTCATTTGCATATTTAAACCTAACATTTTAGAAAATTTGTAATACAAAAAATGTTTGCAATTATCAATGTAATCAATCAACTGGGTAAGTAAGATGATAATTATTAGTTATTTTTTTTACCCTATTCACCTGCAGTGTCTCGCCTTAAAGGGACAATTCACCCAAATATAAAAAATTCTGTCTTCATATTAAAAGTAAATTGAGTACATTGTAGGCTATTTATATGTATATATGCATGTGCACTCTTAAAAATAAAGGTGCTTCATGATGCCATAGAAGAAACTTTTTTTGTCTAGATGGTTTCAGAAAGAACCTTTGACATCTAAAGAAGCTTTCTGTTTCACAAAAGGGTTCTTTGTGGTGAAAGAAGGCTCTTCAGGTTATAAAAAGGTAAGAAAGAGATGGTTCTTTAAAGAACTTTTGACTGAATGGTTCTTTGTGGAACCAAAAATGGTTCTTCTATGGCATCACTTGAAGAACCTTATAAAGCACCTTCATTTTTAAGAGAGTATGTGTGTGTAATAAAATACGATGATAAATAAATATAATAAATATGATAAAAAACCATTTCAATAAAAAACCAAACTTTTTAAGCAATTAAATGAATAGTTAAACTCCCTAATATTTCCAAGGGTGCAGGATTTCGAAAGGGTGTAATCGAAGTAAGAAAAAAAAAAACATATGTTCTGTCTCACAGGAATCTCGTATCAAGTGATGGATTTCTTCAAAGTGGTGGGCGCAGTGGCGTCGGGTGTGGCGGAGGGAACGGTGGGCGTGGTCAAAGCCGTGGTGGATGTTCCGGTGGGGATGGTGAAAGGAGCTGCTGAGAGCATTAAAGAAGCCAGCAGTAAAATGGACACTGCCAGATCACCTGGTGAAGGAGTGGATGCTGTTTTCAGTCTGCTGACGTCTCCAGTGACCGGCGCGGTGGCCGGAGGAACCAAAGAGATCGTCAGGGCGCCAGGAAAAGTTGTGCAGGGTATTGCAGATGGCATTGAGAAAGTTTTAGACGATTAAGAAATATGAAAGTTAAAAGCTTGCTCTAAAAAACCTTGAGCACTCCTATTATAAACAAAAATACCATGCAATAACTTTTGCAATACAATTTGACAAAAATCTATAAGAAAAAATGTGATGTATATAAGAAAATATTGTGTAGCTGCACCCATAATGGTTTGACAATGTCTCTACAAATTACTTCAAATTATTGTATCATCTTAATGCGCAACGATCGTTTCACAGTTATGCTTATTAAAAAACATGTCAAACATTTTGTCTTTTGTGTAAACTCTTTCTAGTCCTTCTGTTTTCACTGCAGTGTACACTCTTAAAAATAAAGGTGCTTTTCAAGAACCTTTCTTGTCTAAATGGTTCCATAAAGAACCTTAAACATTTAAAGAAGCTTTCTGTTTCACACAAGGTTCTTTGTGGCGAAAGGTTCTTCAGATTATAAAAAGGTAAGAAAGAGAGGGTTCTTTAAAGAGCCTTCGACTGAATGGTTCTTTGTGGAAGCAAAAATGGTTCTTCTACGGCATCGCTGAGAAGAACCTTTATTTGTAAGAGTGTAGCCTAGTGAAGAGGTGAAACAAACCTTTTCAATGCTTCGAATTAATTTAACCAATTGCCTCCTTGCAGGGAGTTTAACTGACAATCATAAAGATGAAACTGCAAACAAAACAAACAGATTAATGTTGGATTTCAAAATGGTGTGTACTGACGTCTTTCTGCGATTGAAACAAGATATCCTCTAATGTTCATTTTGTTAAATGAAATAAACTAAACTTGACAGTGAATGACACAATAATACAAATTGTTTATCTTATAAATAAAAAGAAAACAAGTGGAGACAGAGCAATACTTCCTCACCAGCTGCCTTAACTATCAAGACATTAGAATGAAATTTGATCCGAAATTTGAAACACTTTGCCCTGACTTTAAAATGTTAAACAAGAAAACAACTTTAATATTTATTAGGCGAAAAACAAGATTGTATCTTACTAGCAGCAAGATAAAATATTGAAAACAAGAAAGACAACAAGTATAGAACAAAAACTGAATAGATAGTAGTGTTAGAGGGTCAAGAATGTTTTCATTAATTTAGCACATAAAGTATGTATAAATATTTGTTAATTTTTTGGGTCAGTAGAATGCTTTCATGTTATTGGAAGGCTGCATTTATTAGATAAAAACAATACATTAACAGCATTAAGGCGAGACACTGCAGGTGAATACGGTTAAAAAAAAAAGCTAATAGTTATTACCTTACTTAGTGGATTGATTTCATTGTTAATTGCAAACATTTTTTGTATTACAAGTTTTCTAAAATGTAAGATTTCAATATGCAAATAAGGCATTGTTTAATGAAATATGCACTAATACAGAATAAATTTCAGGTATCTCGTTTCGTCACGCCATAATTCAGAAAATACTTAGAACAGGCAGACAACGATAGATTTTGAATTTTTTTGGGAATAAAATGTTGTATAAAAGCAAGCAAATTATATATGAACAAATCTCTCTGTAAAAACCTTCAGGATATAGACAGGAATAAAAATGCAAAGTTTGGTGTGTGTAAGTGCTGCTGAAGTGGAGATTTATGGCTCAGTGTAGGAGAAAAAACTCATTTTGAGGAAACAGGCTTTAAAAATATGCATTGTAATTAAAATCTATTGACACAAATAGATAAAGTGCTATAAAAGAAACACTTTACAGTGTCTTATGGATGTTTTCTTTCCACTAGTCTGAAAAAAAAAAAAAAGCCCAAACTTGACAGGTGCTTGAAAATACAGTGTTTTTGCCTGCAGTGTCTCCTCTTAATATTATGATCTTAATTTTGGCTTTTATATTAATGGAGGACAAACCATCAGCCAACAGCAAACCCAAAATATATAAAACAATAAACATAAATATTTAAAGCAGGATATGGGAGTGATTTGGGGAACAAATGAGGGCTTCTTTGTAAGAACAGACATTTTTAAATATAGTATGACTCTATTAAGAACACATTATCTTCAGCCAGCACCACTTTTGACATCTTCACATGTGACTCAACTGTGTGAAAGCCGTTACTAAAGACTGTGGAGGGGAAAAGCATAACATTTCTAAAACTTTTTCACACTTACTGATCAGGCTTTTTCAAGCCAACTTTTTTCAAGACAAACTTTTTTTTTAATCTAGTTTTGATGCATTAATGCCACTGATTGAATATTGTGAAAACAAAACGAGGAAGAAACTCAATAACCGCTTTTTTGTTTGTTTGTTAGGGTCTCTTCTTGTAAATCAGGGCTATTTCTGTAAAGCAGAGCATGCAGTACATACTTTCACTTTCACTTTTCACAGAATAAATCATTTTAGCAGACAGATAACGGCATCAACGGTTCTTTGTTGATTGTGAAGAAAATACCAGTTTACAGAGTTATTGAGGTTACTTTGGGTTGATTATTCTTTCTTGCAGATGAGCATTTCCAGGAAATTTTCTTTGACAGAATACAGAGAGCAGAGCAATTAAAATTAAAATAAACAACAAAATTAAGTGAGGAATGGCTTTTAATTATTTTCTATATTAGAATATATTTTTAAACATATTCTAATATAATCAATATACTTTCTCTATTTTACTTCTACAAATATAATGACAGAAGCATGAAAAACAGGATGTGGGCCAGACTCTCAGTTACACAGACAATGGCAGAAGGAAAACACAAAACAAAAGAGAAACTCAAGGACATGGAAATCCGTTCACAGAGGAACAATATCACAGTTATCAACATTGGCTCTTCACCAAATAGCAAATGTAAATAAGACAGTGACATTTTTTTTAGTTAGAAAGCTAGCCCTTCGTAGTCCAAAATGTGTTCTATATATTGATAATGCATAGCTATGTTTTCACAAGTGATTGACAATTGAAATATGACAGAAACTGTTTTCTTACTACCAGACTTTGCTATGGGAGAATATAGAGCCACAGGTGCCGAATGGGTTAATAGTTCACAGCCTCATACAAAACTGAACTCTAAATAAAAGTACCTTGACACAATCACTCCCACCGCTTGATTTCCATTCCTCCAGTGAGTGTATAAACACCCCTGAGATGATCTGAGTCAGTCCACACTGATCTGAAGAACCTCATCTGACAAACACCTACATCAACAGCATCTGTGAGCTCAGGTCAGTACTGACATACATTATAGGTGACTTTGATATTTAGTATAACATGTTTAGTAACTTCATTTGCATTTACTGGTGTACTCAAGTTTAATAAAACTTTAAAAGACTCTTTGAAACTCCCGATTGTCTGGAGGTAGGAAATCTATTGATTTCAATAGTGCTTAAAACATTTTTTCATGCACCTGTCAAGTTTGAGTTTTGGGGCTTTTTGGTTTTTCATAAAGTGTTTTTTCAGACTAGAGGAAAGAAAACATCCAAAAGACACTGTTAAGTGTTTCTTTTAGCACTTTATCCTTCGAAGGCAAGTTAGCCGCAACGCGTCGGTGCATGGTATCTGTTTTTAATTGTTAAGCCATGTGAATAAAGGCTTTTTATTCTTAAGAAGATTTTCGAGTGCCTTGGTCTGAGTAGTTTTTTTGAAGATTTGTAAAGATTCCCGCGACCAAAGAGCACCGATTTAAAGACTTTACACCCCAGCAGCATTTTGCATATTTTTTTGGATTCAAGCGTTGATAAAATGTTTGACGATTAAGAAATATGAAAGTTAGCCTAAAGCTTGCTCCAATAAACCGTCAACGCTCATATTATAAACAAAAATTGCCATGCAATAACTTTTTCAATACATTTTTTTTGACAAAAGTGTATAAGAAAAAAAAAAGATAATATTGCACAGTCTCTACAAATTTCTTGCGCAACGGTCGTTTCACAGTTATGCTTATTAAAACATTTCAAACATGTTGTCTTTTGTGTAAACTCTTTCTAGTCCTTCTGTTTTCACTGTAGTGTACACTCTTAAAAATAAAGGTGCTTTCAAGAACCTTTCTTGTCTAAATGGTTCCATAAAGAACCTTAAACATTTAAAGAAGCTTTCTGTTTCACAAAAGTTCTTTGTGGTGAAAGAAGGTTCTACAGATTATAAAAAGTTAAGAGATTCTTTAAAGAGCCTTTGAATGAATGGTTGTTTGTGGAAGCAAATTGTTTTTTTATTGTTATTTTTAAGATTGCAGCCTAATGGAGAGGTTAAAAATAACTTTTTAATGCTTTGAACGATCATAAAGCTGAATCTGCAAATCAACGTTGGATTTAAAATGGTGTGTACTTACATCTTTCTGGAGTTGAAACAAGATATCTTCTAATGTTCATTCATGTAAACTTGACAATGAATGCACACTAATACAGTTCGGGGTTTTTTTATAAACAAAAAGAAAACAAGTGGAGACAGAGCAACACTTCCTCACCAGCTGCCCTAACTATCAAGACACTAGAAAGAAATATGATCCAAATTTTTTAAATGCTTTGCTCTAACTTTAAAATGTTAAACAAGAAAATGCAACTTGAATATTTATTAGGTGAACAAGATTGTATCTTACTGGCAGCAAGACACATTGAAAACAAGAAATGAAAAGTACATTTCAAATACAAAAATCTAAACACTAGATGAAGTCAGTTTCAAAATTCTTGTTTATTTTTTATTTTTATTTTTTTTTTTGACATTAAGAGTCAAATGTTTTTACAGAGGAAATTTTGGAATCTGAATCTCATTTCACCACGCCAAAATTCAGAAAATACTTCAAGCTAATTTAAGCATACTTTTTCATAAAAAAAAAAATAAATTATGAAAAACCAAAAAGCCCAAAATCTCAAACTTGATAGGTGCATGAAAATATTATGATCTTAATTTTGGCTTTTACATTAATGGAGCTTTATAAATCATCTCAGTTTATGAGAAAGACTGCAAACTTACTCATAAAGGGTCAGTGGTTTTCCCCTAACATTTCAACTGTTAGGGGATGTTCCTCTTTCAAACTGATGGGCTCATGGATGACAAGAAACATGAAAAAGGTAATCTTGACTATCATCTTCTCTGTGTTTACGCAGGGGTTTCAATTTGCATCAGTGACACACACTGTTTGATCTCAGTTCCTCCAGTCATTTACATTACAGGTGTTTAACAACAACTTTAAAGACTTTTGGCTCTGTTGACGGTAAGAAATCTATGATGTTACAATTCAATGAATGTGAATATTGTGCCATGGATTCATATTTAATAAAAAAATACATATCAAATTATTTATGTGATCACCTATGAGTTAAATGTTTTTATTAATTTTGAGCTTAACATTTCAAGTTGGATAAACTTTTTTTTTGACTGAGCATAACATTTTAAGGCAGCCAGGTAACTCATTACTTTAAGATGACTCAGCAAATTTTTATTTGTTATTTTTATTTATTTATTTTTACTGTGGGTCAGTGTTCTTTTATTTCATTGAAAGGCAGCATTTATTCAATAACATGGTAAAAACTGTAATATTTTAAAATATTATCATAATCTAAAATAAGAGTTTTCTAGTTTGAAAAATGTTAAAATGTAATTTATTTCTGTGAAGCAAAGTTGAATTTCCAGTATTATTACTCCAGTTGCTTCAGAGTCATGATTATCAATTTTGAAAACAGTCATGTTTAAAAAACAGTTACTTAAATCTTTTGTAATAGTTACTGTTCTTACTGTCACTTTTGATTGATTGTGTCCTTGATGAATAAAAGTATACATACATACATATATACATACATATATATATATATATATATATATATATATATATATATATATATATATATATATATATATATATACTTAAAGAGAGAAAGAGAGCATGGTATATAGAATGGTAATTTAAATATACTGTCATACTGTCTCCTTATTCAGCTCGCAGGAATCCTGTGTTGTAAAGAAGGCAGCTACAAGATAGACGTTATGGATTTTCTCAAAATCGTGGGAGGCGTGGCATTGGGTGTGGCTGAGTGTGCAGTGGGCGTGGTCAGAGCCGTGGTGGACGTTCCTGTGGGGATTGTGAAAGGAGCCACATACAGCACCGTAGAGGCCGGCGGTAAAATGTTAAGCGCGGGCTCCGCCGCTGAAGCCGTCGGCGCTGCTGCTGTTCTGCTGGTGTCTCCAGTGACCGGCGCAGTGACCGGAGGAACGAAAGAGATCTTCAAGGCGCCAGAAAAAGTTGTGCATGGTGTTGTCAATGGCGTGAAAAGAGTGTTTGACGATTAACCACAAACAGCTCCACCTGCTGCCAGTGAGAATAAATACAGCCTGCACATATCACTGTAAAAAGATTTCACCAGTTTCAACTTAAAAAGTTCAGCAGCTGCCCTAAAATGTTAAGTTAAATCAACTTAAATCTACAAGTTATTTCAACTCACAACAATAAAATTTGTTAAAATGACTTGTACTTTTGAGATGATTAAACTTTAAGTTGATTTAACTTAATATGTTAAGGCAGCTGCTGAACTTAAGTTTTTCAGTTGAAACTGGTGAAAACTTTTAACAGTGTATAAAAACATCTGAAAAACACCTAATGATCAGCACTGATCTTTTTTTTTTCTTTTTACAATTTTTATGTCACAATTTTCTCTGGTCTTTTTTTTTTAAATGTTTGAGTACTTGATAATCTGTGTTTATAAAAAAAAAACACACACATCTGTCAAGACATGGTACAGCAGAGATGCTTTCGGATGTTCCATGGAAAGATTTGTGTTTGCAAACTGTGCATGCAATAACATATTGCAGCATTTCTATCAGATATTGTTCTGATATTGATCTGATGACATTGCATGACAGTGTTATTGAGTATAGCGTATCTAATCATGAAGAAGTGAAGGATTTAAGTTGATTTTTGGGCTAAAAATAAAGATTTTGTTGTAAATACACCTGAATTGTGTTGAATTTGCTCCCAATGGAAGTCACTGCACCAATGTTAATGTGATGATCACTAAACTGTACAAAATCGCTGCACATTTTGGTTCAGATGCAGTCCACAAACAATAAATAAATACTGATTAAAAACTGATGGTCAATAACCGAAAATAACCACAACCGATATGAGAGAGACGAGTTTCAGCATTGATTTAGATTTACATTCACAATCTTAAAAATAAAGGTGCTTTAGAAGGTTCTTCAAGCGATGCCATAGAAGAAGCATTCAGTCAAAGGTTCTTTTAAGAACCATTTCTTTCTAACCTTTTTATAATCTGAAGAACCTTCTTTCGCCACAAAGAACCTTTTGTGAAAGGTTATTTTGTTGTTCTATGACATCGTGAAGAACCTTTATTTTTAAGAGTGCAGTTACCATAACTGATAGCTAACTAAAAATATAAACGTAGCCTACATTGTATCAGCTTAAATTTCCAAACAGAAGTTGTGAACTATTATTGCATGTATTTATTTAGTTATTTTTCATCTTACCTCACTGATTGTGGCCACACATGATTTTCAGTGGAAAATAGGCCATCTTCAGATTACAGATGCTTGTTTCTCTGGAACAGACTTATTTTGATTCGATTTAACTTTAAAATATCAACAAAGATCACATATCAGCAAAACATTCCGCTTTTTTTAACCATTTATATGCACACAAAGTTTCAGATTTACTGTTAAACATTAAAACTGCAGTACAATTTTTTTGTATTGTTTTGGCTGCATAAAATCCTGAATCATTTGTTGATACAAATTTGCATATTTACATACAGACATTAAAACGGCTTCAAACTCTGTCCTTTTTGCATATATAGATGCTTTATTGAGGGCTTCTGCACTTATATGAGGTAATTCTGGAGTTTTTCCCTCTTTATAAACATTGCAGGTTAATAGTATATCTTTTCTCAGGAACACTGCTGAATTGTACTGCAGAAGCAGTTGCGATATTATCACTCCCAAAGTGTCAGGAGTTTCTCCATGCAGTGAGTATATAAAGACACTCGAGATGATCTGAGAGTCACTTCTCCATCTGCATGGCTGATCTACACCATCGCATCTGACAAACAACAGCATCTTCAGCTGAGAACTCACATCATATTCACTACAACATCTGGGTTTTGAGGTAAAATCTTTATATATATATATATATATATATCTTTAAAACCTACAAGACAATAAAGATAAATTAAGAGAGACTGCACTTAAAGTCAGAGCTCTCAGAATAAATTTTCTCAAAATCGCTACTGTTCAGTTGATTGCTCTATACTTTTACTGTATGTCTATTGAGTTATTAGTGACTAAACAATTCTGAAAGAGAAAGAGCTGATATTTCAATGTTTAATGTTCATGCCATTGCTTCTGGAACAAATTCCATCTGAGGCTGTGTGGTATATTAATTTCTAACAATACTTTTTATGTTAATATAAATAATAATTACATTACAGGTGTAGTCAAGTGTGAAGGCAACTCAGCTGGCTTCTGTGAGATTGTCTGGTAAAGGTAAGATATCCTTTATGTGTCTTTACAATAAAAAGGGGGAAGAAAATATTTGGTTAATTGCAGTGTTATCATTTGCAGACAAGAGTCAGGTGCAAGAGGACAATAAAAACAGATAAAAGTGGGAAGACATGGATTTAGTCAAAAAGCTGAGGGATGTTCCTGAGATGCTGAATGAAGCTGCGGACAGCATGAAAGATGCCAGCAGTAAAATCAACAATGTTGCTGACAGCATGAAAGATGCAAGTGACAAACTAACCAAAGCCATGACTGGAGAATCCAAGAAGATATTCAAGAAACCAAAAGATTTTATGCAGAACATTTCAAAAGGTCTTAAGAAAAAGTTTTAGATGACTAAACTCATATAAGCCTAGCATTGATACTAATTAATAAGCTTATGTTTCTGAATATTTGGATTTTATTGTTCACCCTTTATTGTTTGCAGCTTTAACTCATCTACTTATTACTATCAGAAATCTTCCTTTTAAATATTAGCTTGTAGTGTAACATGATTGTACCTGGATATTATACGCGCTTTATTGGACTGACTTAAAACGTTTAAAATTTTCTGCTAATTGTATATGTTTAAAAATCAGACAATTAAAATGTATATTTCTGAAAGTCTGTGGTGTGCATTCATACATTTGAGGAAATACACGGTTTTCAAGAGGTAAAGTAGTTGAACGTCCCAAACAATGAAGAAACAGTTCACAAATCAACCACTAGAGGTCCTACCAGTGCTGTTGACCAAAGAAAACCCTGTAGTCTCCATCCGATGGGACTCGGGCAGAAATCACATTCATGCTAATGAGAGATGAGCGTGAGTCTTTGCTCAAAAGCAGTGGTTATTATGCCACAGTCGTTTGCTTCCGGTCCTTCCGGAAATCGAGGGTGTATGACATCATCGGCAGGCGACGTAAAGACAAAGGACGGGCCACTAGTTAAAATTGGTTATTTCTTTAGCTTTAAACGTTCTTTGAAACTTTTGGCATAATGCACAAGTCAACAAAATATCACTGTTCTGGTGGTTTTTGGATATTTAAATATTAATAATAGCCTAATAATAAAAACTTACATATTGTGCTTTTACATCAATCAGGTTTATTGAAGCATTGCACTAGTTATATAAAAACATACAAAGTAAAACATGAAAATTACACTTTATAAAATAGAACAATATATACAATAAAATACTTAATGCAAGTTCATGTTTATAAGTTGTACAGATGTCACTGTTGTTAGCTTGTCAAGACATACGTTTTTTGCAAACTTATAAAATGCAAAATTGTTTTAAAAAAGTAACAAATTGTTTATTTTTTCGCAGTTTAGTTATTTTCAGATAGTATTTGGCTTAACTTCATGAGGATGTGATTTATAAAGCCAATAACATTGTTCAGGTCTTAGGCCTATTTCTCTTAGTGAAGCATATTTATAGTTTCTAAGCTTACACCCCAGAGCAAAAATACTCAAAACAACAAACTTTACACTATAAACAGATTAAACTCAGACAAACTTAAACACAAATGCTAATTATTATTAAAACACGTAAACATTTAAAAAAAAGAAAGATGTTGCTGGTCAAGGGCCAGCATAAACCAGAAAAGCACCAGCATAAACCAGCAAAGGACCAGCAAAAACAGCATAAACAGCATAAACCATCGCTCATTTGACGCTGCTGTAGATCACCGATGCGTCTTCAACAGGTTGAACATTTGATAGCCTAAAAACAAACAAAAAAGGACAACAGTTGTGTCACAGCTCATATTAGATGATCTGATGAAGTTAGTGCTGGTTAAGTAGTTTTTTCTCACCTCACAGCAGCATCATGCTGATGAACTCTTATATCTTCATACTGACATTCGTTGTCTTCTGGTCTGTTTTTCTCTTTCTTTCGCTGATATTGAACAGTTGCGTACTGGATCTCATCAGTGTCTGTGGATTCAGGAGTTTTTCCTCTGGATCTGCTGGGTTTCACACTGGCATACAGAGAAAGAGGCTCATCATGAACTGAAACTCTCGGTGACACGAGAGAATGGAGATCATTCTGAAAGACAAGACAACAACACATGATTAAGACAAACAAAGTGAGGTACAGATTTTATACAGCAGCAGGTCTCAAACTTTTCAGAGCAAGTCCAACATCAGATCAGATGATGAGATAATGGCTGATTCTTTGATATTCTGCTTCCATAAAGTTGTGTTGTGTTTGGATGATTTACCGGTTTCATTGTGAGATCTTCTGTTTTAACATTTCTTCGTTTCCTCCTGTTATAGTCACAGACATTAACAGCATTTTAACAAATGCATAGAGATAAAATATGAACGCTGCTAAAGATTAATTAACATATATAAGCCATTTTCTACTATATAAGAATGAAAATTAACATGTTTAAATCACAGCTGTTTTTTTATTGAACTCACATTTTAAGCAGGATGATGATGATGATGATGATGATAATGATGAATAATCCTCCTCCAGATGCTGCTGTGATCACAAACGCATTCATACCAGCACCATGATGAACTGAAAGAGGAAGATCATCATAATTAACAAACTGATAAATGATGTGAAGATACAGGAGTGTGTTAATAAAACCTCACCTGTGACAGTAACAGCGTCTGATCTCTGAGATCCATGTTGATTGTGAGCCTCACAGTAGAAGTGTCCACTCTGTAGTGCACTGAAACTCTGTCCAGATCCAACAGATGAGCTTTGATTCTCCTTAAACCAGCTGAAGTTCAGAGCAGGTGGGTTTGAATCACTGCTGCAGATCAGAGTCACTGAATCACCTTCCACTATTTCAGCAGATCCATTTATGGACACTGAGACGTTCCTGGATCTATCTAAAAAAAAAAGAAGAAAAAACATTGATATAATTAACAACCACAATACATTTGACATCACAGAGGATTATATATTACATTTACTGAATCATTAACTCACACATGAGGTTTAAAGTCACAGCATCAGAGTCTTTCTCTCCATGATTATTGATGGTCTTGCACTTGTATTCTCCACTGTGATCCGAGCTGATCTTTGAGATGCTGTAGATTCTTCCAGATCCTACAAACATTTCTCCTTTAAACCAGCTGATTTCTGCAGGTGGGTTTGAATCACTGCTGCAGATCAGAGTCACTGAATCTCCCTCCATTATTTCACCAGATGGACTGATGGAGATCACAGGATTCACTGGAGGATCTAAAGGTTTCAAATTGAAGTTTCATTATAATTTAATGCTAAGCAGTAAAAATTAAAGAACAAGTTAACAGTCTGTGATTCTCACGTATCATTGTGATTCGGTTAATTATTTTAAGTATTAGTAAGAGTGATTGGCTGTGTGTAATGCTGGCCAGTATTTTTGTAACTGTCCTATTTCTGTTGTCAACATCTAGCTATCTGTCCCTTTATTTTGTCAGATGGAAGAGGAAATCCATATACACCTTTTTTCTTTAACATGGAGGTAAGCCCATGGGCGAGATATCCGGTTTATTAGCCGCTATAGGGAAATAACGAGAAGAATAAAAATGTGCAGTAAATTGTAAAACTGTTCTAACAAACAAGTGTGTTTACAATTAACATAATACTTTAAATGAATATAAGATACACCAATTTGCAATATCAAGTAGCAGAGTAAGCAACAAAATTGCTGAACACGGATGAGACCGGAAGCATGACCCATAAAATGTACAAAGAGCCGTGCCCGCTCTTACGGAAAAAAGTTGGAAATTTTTCATCCTGCTCTTTTCCTTCCTTTGCTGTAATGGTATGCACTTTAGAGCATTGGTTCTCAATCCTTGTCCTGGGGGACCCCTGCTCTGCACATTTTGCATGTCTCCCTTATTTAACAAACCTGATTGAAATCATCAGCTCATTAGTTCAGTTTATGTATCTCTCTCCTAATGAGCTGACGATCTCAACAGGTGTGTTAAATAAGGGAGACATGCAAAATGTGCAGAGCAGGGGTCCCCCAGGACCAGGATTGAGAACCACTGCTTTAGAGGATTAACTATTTATGTTTGAACCATTTACAAACATTAAGTAAATCTTTTTTTTCTTGTAATTTTGTTTTGAATATTTTACATTTAGTTTGTACTATCATTATTATTGTTGTAATTTATTCCTATGGTTTGGATGTTATATGGTTTAAATAAAGAATTTAACGTCTAGGACCATATTTTGTTGTTTTCTTCTAACTTTGCTGTGATGCCTGTATTCAAAGTCTATTTGTTGCAAGGGTTTATTCTGTGTGGTCTTTCATCATTTGGAAAAGTGGTTGGTCCTTACTCTTATCTTGAATTTACCACTGACCTTGTTCTAGTTCATTAATTGTATTAGTAGTTTCAACATTTTGTAAATTTTGTACTCCGGCTTCCAGTTCATTAATTTATTCAGTTACTCTAATTTGGAGTAAAAAAGACATTTACAGACACAGTTTCAGTTGATTTTATCCGAAGCACAGTGAGAAAGTAAATGCATATAAACTGAAATATGCATAACATTTCCAAGTGCACCTGTCTGCAGCCTGCAGATCGAGGCGGGGCTGAATCTGGGGTGGGGCTGCACGTGTCGCCCCGCCCATATGCCTTCTCATTGGTTGTAGGTAAAGTAATGACGTCGACGCAACATCCCTCCCACAACTCATCTCATTGGTTAGTGAAATGGTTGACGTCGCTGCCACGATAAACAGGAAATGCAGTTGGAAACTGTATTTGCTGAATGCTGAATCCTTTGCTTATTTATTTAGCTTTCAGATGTGTACATATCTCAATTAAGTTTTTGAAAAACGTACGCTTATGACTGGTTTGTGGTCCAAGGTTACATACATTTACAAGCAAGACATCTTTTCGCTGTTTAGTTATCCCATTTCTGGCAATCCGTGACTATAAATCAAAATGTTAACCAGTGGTGTTTATTTACAGCTTTTTTTAATTATTGTCTTAATTGTTAATAAGATACATAAATGTGGAAAATTCTCAGCAAGTGTCCACTATTAAATTAATAAATAGAAAAGGGTTGTTAGACATCAGAGTTGTTTATCATTACAAACATTTATGACACATGAATGAATTATGACGACACATAAATTAATTTCACTGTTATTTATTTAAGATAATAATGTTCACAGTTATTTCTGATTCTCCCTCCCAGTCCTCTGTGCTCAAATACATTAATTTCTCTAAGAAATTGAAATAACACCCTATAACAATCTGTTGACCCTTCCCGAAGTATATCTACTAAATGGAAACATATTTTGAATGTCTTCTAATTTCGCTATTAATTGACCATATCGGATTAGTTGTTTAGTCAAGCCAGCTAAGGCATTTCTGGTCAACTGTAGTATATATATATATATATATAGATCAACAGATTTTAAGTTTAAGATAAAACTTAAAAGATGTAGTTATTAAATTTTATAAAATATTTAATATTCCTATCTATTCACATTGACTGCATTATTTAATTATTATACCATAATTATTTAATGTATTTGTAGTGAACTATATATTAGTATTTAAATAATTCACCCTTATAGGCTGTTTGTGTGTGAGTTTAATGCTTTTCTGCACTTGCTATACTATATACTTAAGGACGGTAAAAGTACTACAATTTATTATACTAGTAATTTTATAATAAATCGAAAAGCAAGACGTCTTGAAAAATATAGGGAATTTAAAAGGCAGCTGCATAATAAACAATCCTCTGCTGCCATCTTTTGGGTTATATGGGTAATTCCATATTACGCTCCGTGCATAAGGTCAATTGTCTTCAGTTTCATATTTCCTGCACTCTAATATGACGTGTTCCACTGTTTCTTCATGCCCGCAATATTCACATTTCCCTGTGCCATGTTTACCTATTTTCAGTAATGTTCCATTTAATCCCCTGTGTCCAAACCGAAGCCTTGATATATTGTCTCTTCTTGCCTATTCCTCTCTGTACACCTTATTTCTCCCACTCTCCTTTGAATCTTATGAAACCATCGTTCTTTCCTATTTTCTTCCCATTGTTGTTGCCATTGTTTCTTTAATTTATTTATAATAATACTCTTAATTTCTGTTCTACTAATACTAACTGTAAAATCAATTTGATTATTTTTAGTAACTTCCTTTGCTATTTTATCTGCTATTTCATTTCCCTTAACTCCATAATGTTTTCAACGTCATTACTTTGCCACCAATGAGATGAGTTGTGGGAGTTACGTTATCTCGACATTATTAATTTACCTACAACCAATGAGAATGCATGTGGGCGGGGCGACACGTGCAGCCCCGCCCCAGATTCAGCCCCGCCTCGATCTGCAGGCTGCAGACAGGGGCTTCTCAACATTTCAAGGGAGAAAAATGTTGCATGTTTACAGTCAATGGGCAATACCAAACATGCCCACATGGAGATGCTTTGACATGTTTGCACATCGATCATATACAGATCCGTTCAGAATGAGCAGCAGAATACAGCATCAGTGAAAGTTTCAAACGTCTGTCTGAGCGAGTGTTTGTGTGTTTTAGTTTCTGATGTTCATATGTACATAAACACCACTGATCCTCATAAACTCCTCCAAAACACAGTTCAGCGAGCATTTGTCATAAAAACACTTGAGTATAGGCTACTGAAATGTGTTTGTTTCTTCACCTTGATTACAGTCATCATCCATCAAAACTTTACTAGAAAAACTCTGGTTTATTTATTATTTTAAGCACTGGTTGGGGGCGATTAAACAATAGACTCTGCTGACGTTTTCAAGACTTTAAGGAGTAAAACTCAATCTGTAATCACACGTGACATTGAGATGAACATCAGGAGAGATGTAAGTGTGTCCATGTAGAGCACAGCTATATCTGCCTGCATCCTCTCTTCTGACTGACTGCAGCAGGAGTTGATTGTTTGTGTCTCTTCTCTCAGTTAATGGCTGTGAGTTTCTGTACCAGATGAATGTTGCTCTGTCAGTCAGAGTGCAGCTGCTTTTACATGTCAGACGGACTGAATCTCCCTCTGTCACTCTCTCAGGAGACTCCACCTGAAGATCTGAACACAACACACACATTATATCTAGTGCTGCTGTCATACACTCATTATTATTCAATATAATGCACTGAAGAAGAGCGAAACCCCACCTGAGTTTTGTGGCTTTTAGTTCATGTCTATTAGCTCTGAGATCTTTATGCTACTAAAGTCGTTTGACACATAAACTCTATCATATCAACACACTATCTTCTGAGAAAATGGGCCAAAAGTAGTCAAGATCTGGTGATACACTGATGTTTATCCAATCAAATGCTCTGATGAGTGAGAAAGTCCCTCCCCTAAACCACCACAAATGAGCAAATCATGTTCAAGGCTGTGACGTAGAGGACACTATTGGATATTTATAAAATGGACAAACCCAGTGACATCTCATCTTCCTGTTTCATCAACATAACACTGAAAACTGCTCTTAATAACTCATTCTGATAATAAAATAATGTCAGAAATCATGTGTTAAATGAGCTTCATCTATAGAAGTCCGTTTTCATTGCACAAGTGTGTCTGTCTTACAGTATTGAAGCTCATCAGATCAACAGCAGCCAAATGACTGACTGTTTAAACACATGCACTTCTAGCTCTACTGGCTTTGTGTGGTTAACACTGTTTTTTTTCCCTCTTTTTTCTTTTTTACACACCACAAAGAAATATCAGTGTGTCTCCCTTTACAAGACAACCTTACTGAACTAAAACTAACTTGAACTTGACTAAAACTATCTAAACAAAGTTATTTATTTTCTTTAAGATATTTTAAATATATTCACTCAAGATGTTTGGAGAACAGGATTGTGTAACCAGACGGTCTTCTGGCTATTTCACACTTACTATGAAGATTAGTTGATGCACCTGTCACCACCGATCACTTCACCATTGTCTGGTCTCGTCGTTCACACCTGGACACTTACCTGACTGCTTACCTGTATAGCATACACTTACCTCGATCCAACTCAACTTCCTTCAGTCTTCAGTTACCAGCTTTATACCTGCTAAAGATAAGACTGTTATGGACTGCCATCACATCTGCATTGATCCCCTTAACAGTCACTTACCTGCTATTCATGATTGTCTGCTGCAATCTGCAAACAAACTGTTTTGTTTGCAGATGTCAGCAGCTGGGATTTATGTCCGCTCACAAACCCAGAGTTAACAGTGACAGTAGAGGCTGATCTGCAACAGCAGCACTCAGTGTCTGACATTACATCTGTATCTCTACAGGAGAGCAGCAGCATACAGGTGTCCAGGATAAACCGAAATAAATGAGCATCAATATTGTGTCATGTAATGCCAGAAGATAGCACACTGGCCACAGTAAAGCAGATAAATTACTTAAAAATTAGTTTTAAGAGCTGTTTTTACCTATGCAGGAATTGGAGAGACTAAACTTCCTACATAAAGACTTTTTATGGGGCGGTGAATCCAGGGGTGCTGCTATAGTTTCCAGGCCCCTCTTCCTATGGGCCCTTGGATTCGTTCTTGCTCCACATTGCGGTGCCTCTGGGTAAATCTACCGTTGACTTGAGCACTGAAATAGTTTAATAACAGAATACCTGGATGGCACTTACATACTATGACATAAAAAGTTTGATCAGGTAGTTAACGTGGTTAGATTTGATATTGTCTGATCTATAGGAATTGAGTTCAATAGCAGTGGGAAAAAAGATAATTATTCTGAACCTTTATACCCTATGGAAGTTTCCAGAATCAATGCATTCACCTGTTAATAGTTACTTACATCAGTCAGGATTGCTCTCAGTATGGTTCAGACATTGACATTAAACACAATGCAAAGAAGAGTAATATTATAACTATAAGAGGAAAGGAAACTTTAATTTCCCAAATTCTCTCTGTCTGGCATTGTTATTAAAAACTAATGACTTGTGTGATGATAGAGACATTTACAGACGTGTGTCCCTAATGAAAAGAAAACTAACAAACAATATGGCGGCACAGTGGCTTCACTTTTCTGACGTCATGAGTAACCCAGTTCTCTATCATAGATCAGTGTTCGCCCTCTGCTGGACATTTTTGATTATTGTGTCACGTGATTCACGCTTCCATACAGCAGGGACGTCCATTAGAGCCTAATACTTACCAATGTGCAAAACTTTTTTTTAACGTGTATTTTTTATTTTATTTCAAATTTATTTTATTTGCTGAAGCCCAAATGAGTTTTATTTACTTCAGCAATTCCAGAGGAGGCTGACAGCATGAACTCCTCTCATTACGGCCAATCATAGTTGATATTCAAATAACGCATTTTAACAAAAGAAAATAACATTGAGTCATTTGAAACTTGTCATTTAAATTTTCTAAATTAAAATGCATCCTGAACCAAGAAATACAAACACATTCAAATAATAAAGTAAAGAGACACTACAGCAGAGATTTAAGAAACCAGATGAGAAACTGAAATGCGTTCAGAATTATAATGAATAGCTTTGAACACAGTACAGGATAAAACAACACGAAAATGAAGACGAATAATGGTGATTTACAGCTGATGCACATCAATGTTGATGACAGTAGCAGGAGATGGAGACCTCTGGTGGTAGATTGAGAGTTTGTACAAACACATATGAGACGATCACAAATAAAACTGATCACTTAAAGGGAAAGTTACAGAAACACAAAATACAAAATAGTAGCCTAATAGAAGCTGACAATATTGAGCACTTTTGTGAAGCTGCACAATTATGATTTTGTTCAGTATATCAGGGTAAAATGACTAATAATGATTTAAAGCAGGAGCTTGTATGCCACCACTGAACATCACTTCCTGTGTTTTGCTGCTGACCTAAATTTCACAGTATATATTTACACAACAATTCACCAGCTTTTAACTTTCATTTACTCTACTGTTACAGCATGTATTTAAGCAACAAGGAAATAAAACACTTTATTGACTCATCACTAAGGATCTTTGTCAATCATATGTGGCTCCGCCCACAGAGCTCAGGATTGGTTCCTTTGTGCTCCGCCTCTTACTGCAGCATCTTCCTGTTGATCTGAACAAACAATCAGATGAAGAACAACTCAATGAAGTTTATTATTATTAATCCTTCCACAAGATACATACAACAATCAAACTAGAACTGAAGAGAGTTTTATTGAGAGATCGAGAGACTTTGTCTCACTTACTGTGAGTGTGTCGTACAGGTCAGAGGTCGTGGACTTGAGCTCAAGAGCTGTGTATGTGTCTTCATTGGGATCAGAGATCTGCAGAGAGACAGAAGGATGCAAACATTGTGAGTTGATGTTTAAAATCTGATAATCTAACTGTACTGACTTTAATGTTTTGTTTTTTTTACTCGATCCAAAACTATAGCATCAGGTTGTTGAACATGCAATTTGATATCTCTGTAGCTGCTGTAGGAAACATCTCTGCATGCAGAAAAAAAAAAAAACTGTAAATAACTGTGATTATCTCACCATAGACTTCTTCCTAGCAGATCTTCTGTTTGTCCTTTTAGTAAGACTATCAGAAAAAAAGATAAAACACCACACTGAAAGAGCTGCAATAATTCTTACAGTTTTTCAGAGATTCATTAATAAACTTAATTACTAAATTAAAGGTTGTATCAGCGATTTCTAGCCTAAAACATGGTGTCAATTTCAGCTGACCTTTCTTCACGATCCGCTCGCTGCCTGCCCCATAAATTGTCTGTGAAAAAAACGCGTCTCTCTGGTCAGCCTAGGGTCCGAGATATGCCAAAAAAACAATCGGCACTACCAACCTTTCCACAGATAAACAAACAGTGTTCCAACCAATCAGCGTCAGGGGTTTGGTGTTGTGGACTTTCCTACTGGTGCAGGGATGTGAGGGAGGCGGAGCGAAAGTCCACAACACCAAACCCCTGATGCTGATTGGTTGGAACACTGTTTGTTTATTTGTGGAAAGGTTGGTAGTGCCGATTGTTTTTTTTGGCATATCTCGGACCCTAGGCTGACCAGAGAGACGCGGTTTTTTAACAGACAATTTATGGGGCAGGCAGCGAGCGGATCGTGAAGAAAGGTCAGCTGAATTTGACACTTTATGTTTCAGGCTAGAAATCGCTGATACAACCTTTAAGCACTAAACAAAACACACAAGTTACTGGAATAACTGCAGTTTATACTATACATGCATGTGTGGTAAACAAGAATATTTGGTAACACTTTCTATGAAGCCCGTATTTACAATACATTACAAGGGTATTCTTAAGGCATTATAATGAATGCATAATGCATTATAAAAAAAAATGTATAATATATTATATTGTTGTGAACTTTTCTCAGAGACCAGGAGACGTTTTGGATATCTTGAAGCAGAAGTTTCTCTTTATTGAGATCCTAGCTGTTCGTTCGCTGCAGTCATCAAAAGTCGTCTGACTAATGTCAGATACAATACAGTTTAAATAGATTTCCAGGGGGAGGATTACATAGAGGTGGAGTCAATCTAAACAAAGCATGCAAATGCTGTACAGGAATCAGCCCATTACCAGAGTTCTCAAGCCCTGATCTCATTATCATAACAGTGTCATTCATAGGCATAGGTGCTAATCCAATCAGTCTGACAGTATTGCCCATACCTTCACATTATCATAGAGACAAAGGCATCGCTGTAGCTTGAGAACAAAAGGTTAATGTCTCAGACACCTGGGCTGCCTGATTTGATCTTCTTAGAATGTCATCATCTGTACCTTTAGAAGCTAAATAGAATATACTTCACTTTAGATTTTCCTGTGAAGCTATGTCAGAACATATGATCAACATTTCTTAAATTTGTAATCCTACAATATCATCTCATAAGTATTCATAAGAACAGTTTTAATGTATTATAATTTTTACTTATTTGTGGTTATACCTTTTAAGAGTATGATTACCTCCTCATAGTTATAACGTATTATAAGTCTCATATCTTGCCATGTTTCTCATGTCACTTTACTTAAAGCATACAAAGACCACTTATAAGTAATTATAATAATATTTCCAAAAGAACCCTAAGATCAGGAATCAAATCAGATGAATGCTTAATGACACATTTGTATTATCAGTTTGATTATTTTGATAGTACCCTTTAGACAGCTTTTGTAACTCTACAACTCCATGTCAGCTAGCAGTAATTATTATTAATAGTATGCTAAATATATGCTAACATTAAATTTTGATGTTTCCCCAAAAGATAAACTATTATATTATATTATAAGTAACCTTGCAAGTACATGAACCTTCTACCTAGACTAACCTTAACCTAAGTCTACTAATACTCTAAGGAGTGTTAGATGACATGTAGTTGGAAAGTTTAAGCTTATAGTAAATAGACTAAGGGGACCATCAAAATAAAACGTAATATAATGTAAAAAATGAATGTAATATGATATAGTCCTGTAGCGCCTCTATATAATGTTTCACTATAATGAGAGGTGGCTATCCTGAGTTCTTTAAATTTCTTTCCAATCAAATAGGGGAGTTTCACTAATAAAGGTATCAGTATTAAACTTGTGTGAGTGTACTTATTATCACAGTGTATGAAATACTCTTTCCCCTCTAAATCACTATTAAAGCAGTACTATTTACACTTTAAACAGAAATGCAATGTCTTTCAAATACTTTTATCTTATAATTAGTTTTACATTTAACTCAAAAATCACCCTTTTTCCTTAATCAACTTAAAATAAGTCAATAACCACAACTGTTTTATAAAAATATGACAGATTTAGTTAGAAAAAAGTGTGTCAGAAAGTAAAAAGGTATGAATAAACTCACTTGTCAGATCACAAAGGCATTTAACTTCACATTCAAACAATAGGGCCCAAGAAAATAAAATAGCCGGCAAAACTCTATTTTAAAATTGAAAATACCCTTCAAATGTTCAAATGATGCAGGCCTGAATGTAGCTTGAGTGCGTTGTAGCCTTAAACAAAATGGCTGCTTCACCCCACAGGCCAAACAAAAAAATGGTACCTTTTATACTTAAGTCATATGTAAGCTCACAGAGAAGCCCCTGTCTGCAGCCTGCAGATCGAGGCGGGGCTGAATCTGGGGCGGGGCTGCACGTGTCGCCCCGCCCACATGCCTTCTCATTGGTTGTAGGTAAATTAATAATGTCGAGATAACGTTACTCCCACAACTCATCTCATTGGTGGCAAAGTAATGACGTTGAAAACATTATGGAGTTAAGGGAAATGAAATAGCAGATAAAATAACAAAGGAAGTTACTAAAAATAATCAAATTGATTTTACAGTTAGTATTAGTAGAACAGAAATTAAGAAATAAATTAAAGAAACAATGGCAACAACAATGGGAAGAAAATAGGAAAGGACGATGGTTTCATAAGATTCAAAGGAGAGTGGGAGTAATAAGGTGTACAGAGAGGAATAGGCGAGAAGAGACAATAATATCAAGGCTTCGGTTTGGACACACGGGATTAAATGGAACATTACTGAAAATAGGTAAACATGGCACAGGGAAATGTGAATATTGCGGGCATGAAGAAACAGTGGAACATGTCATATTAGAGTGCAGGAAATATGAAACTGAAAGAAGACAATTGACCTTATGCACGGAGTGTAATATGGAATTACCCATATAACCAAAAGATGGCAGCAGAGGATTATTTATTATGCAGCTACCTTTTAAACTCCCTATATTTTTCAAGACGTCTTGCTTTTCGATTTATTATAAAATTACTAGTATAATAAATTGTAGTACTTTTACCGTCCTTAAGTATATAGGAAGTGCAGAAAATCATTAAACTCACACACAAACAGCCTATAAGGGTGAATTATTTAAATACTAATATATAGTTCACTACAAATGCATTAAATAATTGTGGTATAATAATTAAATAATGCACTCAATATGAATCGATAGGAATATGAAATATTTAATAAATACATCTTTTAAGTTTTATCTTGAACTGTAAAATCTATTGAATAGCCTATATTTAACCAATACTTGTCAGATGTTTGTCCGGTTATTACTGCCAATCATAGCAATGAATCTCGCATATTTAGCCGATTTACTCGCCTATTTTTTAAACTGGCATTTGTCATTCTTGAAACGGTATACATGGACGTTTGGTCCTCTTAGACAAACAAAACTTTTCTTCGATTGTGAGTGGATTATGTAGAGAAAACGAACAAAGTACGCTGATATTACGGCACAGTACAGTTGACCAGAAATGCCTTAGCTGGCTTGACTAAACAAGGAAGTAATCCGTGCATATGGTCAATTAATAGCGAAATCAGAAGAAATGAAAATATGTTTCAATTTAGTAGATATACTTCGGGAAGTGTCAACAGATTGTTATAGGGTGTTATTTCAATTTCTTAGAGAAATTATTGTATTTTAGCACAGAGGACCCAGACAGCTGTTTCGCGTGTCACTATTAGATCGGGAGAGAGAATCAGAAATAACTGTGAACATTATTATCTGAAATAAATAACAGTGAAATTCATTCATGTGTCGTCATAATTCATTCATGTGTCATAAATGTTTGTATTTATAAACAACTCTGATGTTTAACAACCCTTTTCTATTTATTAATTTAATAACATAAGGATAGTGGATACTCTTGCTGAGAATTTTCCACATTTATGTATCTTATTAAGACAATAATAAAAAAAACTGTAAATAAACACCACTGGTTAACATTTTGATTTATAGTCACGGATTGCCAGAAATGGGATAACTAAACAGCGGAAAGATGTCTTGCTTGTAAATGTATGTAACCTTGGACCACAATCTTAATTGAGATTTGTACACATCTGAAAGCTGAATAAATAAGCAAAGGATTCAGCCTTTACATAAAACGTATAATTCATAAGTATAGTTTCCAACTGCTGCGTGGCAGCGACGTCAATCCATTTCACTAACCAATGAGATGAGTTGTGGGAGGGATGTTGCGCCGACGTCATTAATTTACCTACAACCAATGAGAAGGCATGTGGGCGGGGCGACACGTGCAGCCCCGCCCCAGATTCAGCCCCGCCTCGATCTGCAGGCTGTAGACAGGTGCACTTGAGCTCACACGGACAGAATAAAGGCGTCAGTACCAGGAACCAGGATGAAGAGAGTCGAAGAGAAGAAGGTTGACGAGGAAAGTCACATGGCCGACGATACAGCAAAGTCCTTAACTCGGTAACACTATCCGGCTCCGTCGGGGTCTTTGATGAACGTCACTCTCACAGTTCCACACAGGCTTAATTACTCGAGATCGCTGGCCGCTAGCTTGATAACAAAATTCATGCAAAACACTAAGCACTACCTTCAGTCTTCGCGTGCGGAGTATGCCACTCACACTGACTGAAATATCACCATTAAAGTGAATAAAAGGCAAGGCAAGTTTATTTATATAGCACATTTCATACACAATGGTAATTCAAAGTGCTGTACATAAAAAGGAATTAAAATCACAATAGCATAAAAATCATAAAAATTTAAAATAATCACAACAATAAAAACAAAATTAAGAACATTTAAGATGATTTAAAAAAGAAAATGATTTCAAATTAATTAATACAGAAATGATTATACATAAAATAATGCAATCTGTTCGGACGTAGCACAGTGCTCATTCAATAAATGCACAACTGAACAGGTGAGTTTTGAGTCTGCATTTAAATGTGACTAATGTATTAGCACATCTGATCTCTTCTGGAAGCTGATTCCAACTGCGGGCGGCATAATAGCTAAAAGCGGATTCCCCTTGTTTTGTGTGAACCCTTGATATTACTAACTGACTCGATCCTAGTGATCTGAGTTGTCTGTTAGGTTTGTATAAAGTGAGCATATCTGCAATGTATGTAGGTCCTAGGCCATTGAGTGCTTTATAAACAAGTAAAAGTACTTTAAAATCTATCCTAAACATAATTGGAAGCCAGTGTAGGGACCTAAGGACTGGTGTGATATGCTCTGATTTTTTGGTTCTAGTCAGAATCCTGGCAGCAGCGTTCTGTATGAGCTGCAGCTGTCTAATGGTCTTCTTGGGAAGGCCGGTGAGGAGACCATTACAATAGTCCACCCTGCTGGTGATAAAGGCATGAACAAGTTTCTCCAAATCTTGACGGGAAACAAAACATCTAATTCTTGCAATGTTTTTAAGATGATAGTATGCTGATTTAGTTACTGCTTTGACATGGCTACTGAAACTGAGGTCTGACTCCAGAATCACACCCAGATTCTTGACTTGATTTTTTGTTTTTTGACCCCTAGCGTCAAGGTACGCATTTACCTTATGAACTTCATCTTTGTTTCCAAATGCAATGACTTCTGTTTTCTCCTTGTTTAACTGTAAAAAGTTTTGGCACATCCAACTGTTAATTTCATCAATGCATTGGCAGAGAGAGTCAATGGGGCTGTAGTCATTTGGCGATAAGGCTAGGTAAATCTGGGTATCATCTGCATAGCTGTGATATGCTATTTGGTTCCTTCTCATTATTTGACTTAGTGGGAGCATATACAGGCTGAACAACAGAGGCGCTAGAATTGAGCCTTGTGGGACTCCGCATGTCATGGACGTCCACTTAGACTTATGTTCTCCTATACTCACATAATAGCTTCTCCCTTCTAAGTATGACCTGAACCATTTGAGAACCGTCCCAGAAAGCCCGACCCAGTTTTCCAGTCCATCTAAAAGAATGTTATGATCGACTGTGTCGAACGCAGCACTGAGATCTAGTAATACCAGCACTGATATTTTGCCAGAATCTGAATTTAGGCGAATATCATTTATTATCTTTATGAGCGCTGTCTCTGTGCTATGATGTTGTCTGAAGCCAGATTGGAAATGGTCCAGGTATCCATTTGAGTTTAAGTAGTGATTCAGCTGATTGAAAACAACCTTTTCAATAATCTTACCTATAAAAGGAAGATTTGATATTGGTCTATAGTTGCTCAATATGGTGTTATCAAGATTTCACTTTTTCAAAAGGGGCTTAACAACTGCAGTTTTCAGGGAGTTTGGAAAAGTCCCAGAAAGAAGTGAGGTGTTCACCACTTCTAAGAGATCTGCTTCTAAACAGTTTAGCACACTTTTGAAAAAAGATGTGGGAAGTGTGTCAAAGTGGCAAGTTGACGATTTGAGGTGCTTTACTGTTTCTTCCAAAATGTTGCTATCGATTGCTTCAAAAGTAGACATAATGACTTCTTTTTGAAATTGCGGTCGAATCTGTCTGACCTCTGCATAACTTGAGGGTGTGCTAATTGTCTTTCTGATATTATTGATCTTCTCAGAAAAGAAGGAAGCAAACTCATCGCACTTGCTGTCAGAGAGCAGTTCACTAGGGATCTGACTAGGGGGGTTTGTTAGTCTCTCAACGGTAGCAAAAAGAGTGCGAGTGTTGTTTAAGTTCCTGTTTATAAGGTTTGAAAAGAACATTTGTCTAGCTTTACCTAGTTCAACATTGAAAGCATGAAGACTGTCTTTATAGATGCTATAGTGAATTTCGAGTTTCGTCTTCCGCCACATCCGCTCAGCTTTTCTGCATTGTCTTTTCATACTCTGTACTGCTGTTGATTTTCTCCACGGTGATTTCTGTTTGCCAGAAATTCTGATTTTTACAGGTGCGATGTCATCAATGACATTCTTAACTTTTGAGTTAAAGGACTCCAGGAGAAGATCAACAGAGTCTGCAGAAATGCTTGGCATTGAAGATATAGCCTTCATAAATAGCACACTCGTGTTATCATTAATGCATCTCTTTCTGACAGAGACTGATCTAGATTCAGTGGTAGCAGAGATCAATATATCAAAGAAAATACAGAAGTGATCAGACAGTGCTACATCCTTGATAACAGTGGATGAAATGTTTAGACCCTTACTGATGAGTAAATCAAGAGTGTGCCCACGATTGTGTGTTGGCCCATGCACATGCTGAATCAGGTCAAATGTGTTCAAAACCGTTATAATTTCTTTTGTAGTTTTGCTTTCTGCATTTTCTATGTGAACATTAAAATCCCCTGCAATAGCAAAACAGTCAAACTCTGAACAAATCATTGATAGCAGTTCTGTGAACTCATCAACAAAGGCTGGAGAGTATTTTGGGGGCCTGTAAATAATGATAAATAGAATGCGTGGAGCCCCTTTCAGCATAATCCCTAGATATTCAAAAGACATGTACTGACCAAATGACACTTGCTTGCATTGATAAACATCTTTAAAAAGACCAGCTACACCACCGCCTCTTCTAACAGCTCTGCAGACACTCATGAAAGTAAAGTCTGGAGGCGCTGCTTCATTGAGGATTGTTGCACTACCGCTGTCTTCTAGCCATGTTTCATTTAGAAACATAAAATCCAGGTTGTTTGTGGTTATAAAATCATTGATCAGAAGTGATTTATTTTTTAGTGAGCGAATGTTTAAAAATGCTAGCTTGATGGCATCACTTTTTGTCTCTAGAGCAATCTTAGTTTGATGCAGAATGGGCCTCAGATTAGATGGGTCAACCGTACGGCTTGAGATGGCCTTAGACTTTCTATCACATATTAAAACAGAAATAGGGAAAACTACATGCACATTGGGTTCCCGCTTGTTCTGTAAACATTGCTGAGTGTTGCTGTTATCATAGCGGGGACCCGACACATATCACTGAGGGCTGTTATCAGTTGTTTTTGGTTCACTCACAGCAGACGGAGGAGGGTTTGGGCCCTGACATTGTGGCAGCGGCCGGAGAGCTCTCACAGGAGGAGGAGGAGGGCGAGCTGGACCCACAGGCTTTGGTGGTTGTGGGGCCCGCCGTTTTTTAGCTGATAACTGGGGGCTTGCAGCAAAAGAGTGGGAGAGTCTGGTTCCAGCATATACCAGTTCCTCCATTTTCTGTGTGAAGCTTAGAAGTGGAGATGCTGGAGAGAGGGATAATGTGTCTGGTGAATGGAGCTCTGGCTCTGGTGTTTCCGGTGGCTGAAAAATGTTGTCCTGGCTTTCCTGGCTGTTTACCAGAAGGTCGTCCTTCGGTGCTGAGTCTTGGAGCTGTTGTGATACGTCACAGTCTGTCTGTGATGAGCTCTGTGGGCAGGGCTCAGCCAGAAAAGTGTCCATAAGCAGTGCTTGTTGTGGCTGTGTGGCGTTGTCAGTGTCCTTGTGGGTTGTGTTGACCATATGATGACTCTGAAGCTGATAAGATGTCCTGTCGTCACGCATACACTGTCCAAATGTGTGTGTGCCATTCATGTTGGGTGGACTGGCACATTCCACTGATGGATGCCTGAGTGAAAAATAGATGTTGTCCTTTAGCACTCTCGCACCAAGTTTGTTTGGGTGGAGGCCGTCCAGTTTGAACAGTTGTCTATGGCCCCAGAAAAGGTTGAAGTTGTCAATGAAGTTGACTCCTTTTTGACTGCAGGTTCTTTGTAGCCAGGTATTCAGTCCAAGCAACCGTGAAAACATGTTAGTTCCCCTTGCTGGGAGTGGTCCACTGATGAACGACTGAACTTCAAGTCTTCGAAGTGTTTCAATGAGTTCACCAAAATCCTTCTTTAGGAGTTCTGACTGCTCTTTCCGAATATCGTTCTTTCCCACATGGATGATGATTCGATTTGCAGTCTTGTGCTTCATTAGAATGTTCCGAAGTTCCTTGTTCACATCAGAGACGGTTGCTTGAGGAAGGCAGCATGTTGTTGTAGTTCTGCTACTGATATTTCTGATAATGGAGTCCCCCACTATCAGAGTCCTGGACTCGGCTGCGCTCTGAGCTGAGTGCCGCTGTCTGCTCGACCTTGCACGCCTGTTTGTAGCGATGTTAGCAGCTGGCTGATACGATCCATGTTCAGTCATATTTGGGGATTCCTCACCCACATTCATTAATGCATCAAATCTGTTTTCAAGCAGTAAAGGTGGTGGTAAAACACCAGTTTTTGCAAGCCTTGTCATAGCTATATCTGGAGTAGAGGATGATACCGCAGCAATACGAGATACTCTTGACAGTCTAATGTCTCGAGTGCCTTTGGGTCTCGCTCCCTGTTTGTGCCATCGATTTGTGTGTCGATCAGTTTTGGCTTGTTCCTCTACATTTCTAAACTGTCGATATTGACTAGATTCACAGGACTCACCGGCTGTATGCTGAGGGGGTCCGTGATGATGATCTTCTGTGTGTTCCGCCTGTTTTGGAAGTCCAGCAAGTAACTTTGTTTCTAAAACCACGATCCTTTGTAGAAGTCTGTGGCAGTTTGTGCAGCAAGTAGATTCCAGAAGAGGCATTTTTCTTTCTTGTCTGTTGAAAGTAGGCAGCTGTGTTTTCCCGTCTCCGGAATGTAAACTGCTGGCAGTGGGAGGCAAAAAGTCTGCTTTTTCGTCAAAAATGTGTTGTCTGAGCACTGTGCTGATATGCTGAAGTTAAAATCTGAGGTTAAAATCTTAGAAAGATAGAAAAGTTCATAAGCAGGGAGTAGAGCGCGGAGCAGTCAGCAGAAGCGTCCGAACAGTAGCAAAGCCGGAAGTAAAAGAGTTCTTGTTGAACACTTACACTAAAACAGGTGCATTAGCACATTAACATTAACCACAATTTTCTTCTCTCTGTCACACACTCACGTCTCTCTCGCGTCTCTCCCTCCTCCCTTGTTCTTTAACCTCAAACGTGATAGGCTCATTACAAAACTTTCAGAAATAAAATAAATTCACAAAACATTTCTGTAACTCTTTCTTTCTATTCTTACCGGCATCATTAAAGCATATTCACGAATATTATTAACCAAAAAATATTTTACCTTTTAAATGTAAAACATGAACATAACACATTATGCATTTTTCTTATTGAACAAAATCACAACTTCATTGCTGGTCAAGGATTCTAAATTTTTTAACCTCAAATTCTATTTATTAAACTAGGAATTTATTAATCCCAACTTAGATAACTTTTACTAATGATAATGATTTCAACAGGGTTACAGTCCATTCTAAATTAAGTAGATTTAATATAGCGTCCATTGAGTGTTATAAATAATCATAATCTTAAAAGTTATAACCTCAAATACTCAAGTATTATAATTGTTGTTATGATTATTCATGAGATGATATAACATATTATAAGTTTTTTTTATAATGCATTATGCATTCATTATAATGCCTTAGAAATACCCTTATAATGTATTATAAATAGGGGCTTCATAGAAAGTGTTACCGAATATTTTACTTAAACATAACACTTAACCAACATGTAGTAAATTAATACTGCAAACAAACAGCAGTTATTTTGAAAGGAACGTCTTACCAAATGTACATCACAAAAGCACCTGATGCTCCACCGAATAAAACACCAACAGCAGCAGCAACAGATACAGCTACAGATGAGAAACATCTGACTGCTGGAATAAAGACAAAATACACACCGAATGAATAACAGGACTAGATATGACCATAAGGAAGCAAACATCTGGTTGAAATATAGAATATTATTCATAAAACTTACAGATGACATTTAAAGTCACAGCATCAGAGTATTTCTCTCCATGTTCATTGATGGACTTGCACTTGTATTCTCCACTGTGATCAGAGCTGATCTCTGAGATGCTGTAGATTCTTCCAGATCCTACAAATGTTCCTCCTTTAAACCAGTCGATTTCTGCAGGTGGGTTTGAATCACTGCTGCAGATCAGAGTCACTGAATCTCCCTCCACTATTTCACCAGATGGACTGATGGACACTGAGATGTTTCTGGGTGGGTCTAAAACAGAAAACAAATAAATATTATAAACAATGAAAAACTATGACATAAAAGATGTTAAGATGATGTGTAGTCACAACCAATAAAGCACCATTAACTCACACATGATGTTTAAAGTCACAGCATCAGAGTATTTCTCTCCATGTTCATTGATGGACTTGCACTTGTATTCTCCACTGTGATCAGAGCTGATCTCTGAGATGCTGTAGATTCTTCCAGATCCTACAAATGTTCCTCCTTTGAACCAGCTGATTTCTGCAGGTGGGTTTGAATCACTGCTGCAGTTCAGAGTCACTGAATCTCCCTCCA
The DNA here is from genome assembly GCF_049309525.1 of Garra rufa. Classification (NCBI taxonomy): domain Eukaryota; kingdom Metazoa; phylum Chordata; class Actinopteri; order Cypriniformes; family Cyprinidae; genus Garra; species Garra rufa. The sequence continues at coordinate 5,841,963 of NC_133366.1, read as the reverse complement.
CTATTTCACCAGATGGACTGATGGACACTGAGACGCTCTTTGGTGGGTCTAATAAAAAACACACACACACAAAAAAAATTATTGACTAGACCTTTGAGTGCTCAGTCGGTAATGTGATCTGCAGATGATCATAATAGAGATGTTCTTTAGTATCATATGTTTTATAATAAACTCACACATGACATTTAAAGTCACAATATCAGAGTATTTCTCTCCATGTTTATTTCTGGACTTGCACTTGTATTCTCCACTGTGATCAGAGCTGATCTTTGAGATGCTGTAGATTCTTCCAGATCCTACAAACGTTCTTCCTTTAAACCAGCTGATTTCTGCAGGTGGGTTTGAATCACTGCTGCAGATCAGAGTCACTGAATCTCCCTCCACTATTTCACCAGATGGACTGATGGACAATGAGACGCTCTTTGGTGCATCTAACACAGAAGAAAAATACAAAGCATTAATTTGACATCACAAATTTATAAATCCCAAATGTATAAATCACTGCAATTTTTACCAGACCAACCAGATGGAAATATATGTATGTATATACTTAATTTGTATGTGTTGTATCCATTTAGTCAGATGCATTTACAATGTAAAGGTGAACCCAATGGTCCGTACAGATAGAATAACAAAGGAAAATTGGATCTTCATCAGGAGCTCCTAACAGTATCTATTGTTTGCAGACCTCTTGTCTTCAAGTATAAAGTTCTCTCCCACCATCAGAACTTTAGGAGCAGCTATAGGACTCCTACAAGGGTTACGATTATTTGAAGGATGACATGCTAGTATTGCTGCTGAAGAACTTCTACACTGCTTCCTTCAATACATTTTTCTCCCAATAAGAACTCAAGCTTACATATTTTATATATCAGAGAAATCTAATACATTGTGGGAACCACCCGAACCACTGCTTAGACAAAATCTAACACAAAGGACAACATTTGTAAACAATTTCCTTATAATTACCTTACAAATGATCTTTTTTTTCTTTTAGAGACTGTTGAAAAGGCCCAGTATTTCATAGTATTTTCTGATTTGTCGTTAATGTGACAGGACGACATTTTAGTTTCTCACAGTCCTGTCAACGGCTCACTAAAGAGTTGCTTTTATTATTATTATAGCTTTTGCTTTACATTAAAGTTGTTTCTCAGTTGCATATTTTTCCATCACTTTGGATTACATAGTTTTAACATACATTAATATATTTCATACTGTATGCATCAGTAATACATAAATAAAACAGGTAAGATTTATGAAGTACTTTACAGCAAAGTCCCCAGTGTTAACCACTGCTTACTGTTCATGTGTTTCCACAATACAGAGTGTTAAATAGCGCTGATGCAGTGTTGATAGAAATGACACAATTGTATGACTTTGGTGAAAGGACAAGAGCTCCCACAAAACCTACTGAACATTTATCAGAAATATAATTCTGAACTCTGCTAGCTTTCCAAAGACATCTTTAAAGAGGAAAACTCAATCTGTACTCACACGTGACATTGAGATAAACATCAGGAGAGATGTAAGTGTGTCCATGAAGAGCACAGCTATATCTGCCTGCATCCTCTCTTCTGACTGACTGCAGCAGGAGTTGATTGTTTGTGTCTCTTCTCTCAGTTAATGGCTGTGAGTTTCTGTACCAGATGAATGTTGCTCTGTCAGTCAGAGTGCAGCTGCTTTTACATGTCAGACGGACTGAATCTCCCTCTGTCACTCTCTCAGGAGACTCCACCTGAAGATCTGAACACAACACACACATTGTATCTAGTGCTGCTGTCATACACTCATTATTATTCAACATAATGCACAGAAGAAGAGTCAAACCTCATGAAAGTCACCTGTGACAGTAAGATTCACTCCTGGATCACCAGTCCATATGCCACCAAGTTTATCAGTAGTGAATCTGAAATAGTACTCATGTTCATCTTTCTGTGTCACATGACTCAGTTTGATGGTGCAGTTCTGATGTTTATCTCCCAGATACTGAAGCCTCTGACTGTATTCAGGGTCCTCAGACAGATCTGGAGGCTGTACACCCTTCACAGGGTTTTTGGTCCAGAACACTTTCCTGATGTGATATCTAGTAGGGTATGTATAAGTGCAGCTCATTATCACTGATGAGTTCTTTAGTGCACAGATGTGTGAATGACTGTATCTCACATTCCAACCAGCACTAGAAACCCCTGAAACACACAATTTATTAGAATTAAAATGTTGTTTTATCAGTTGCAACAGACCATGAACACAGTATTTTTTACTACGTTAAAACAGCAGCTCATTACATAAAATAAAGACTGATTTTCAAAGAAACTATTGAGTGATAAATGATGTGAAGTTCATCGTCAGCTTTTATGAAGGGTGTTGCAGAAAGCAGAAATAAAAGCACAGAGACAAAGGAGTAAAAAATAGAACCAGGAAATCAGCCGCGAACAACATGCTGCACTATCAAATAATGAAAAACAAGACTAATCTATTGTTACACAGATATTCAGATCTGAACAATGAGCACTTTCCTCCTAAACCACCTGACACTGACTAGCAAATAACAAAAGACTATTGGACATTTATAAAAGGCACAAGCCCTTTGGCATATCTTACCCAAACTTCCTAAATATATGAGTACAGGACAGAAGAAAGTGCTCATCTGCTGCTCATTGCGAGGACTTAAATTAAAAAAATCTGTATTATAATTGTGTTTATTTAGTGTTTCTAATGTGAATGTAACAGAGACTCACCGTGAATCATGAGCAGAAAGATCAGAGGAAGACGAGGAGCCATTCTGACCGACATCAGCATCAAATATATCTATAATACAGCATTAATCAGCACTTATAATCATATACTATACATCACCCTATTCTTCACATTTCTCATGTTTGGATATGTATGTTACATGAACAATAATCATTAGTTTTCATTGAAGTACGAGTGTGTTTGTCTTACCGTGTTGAAGCTCATCAGATCAACAGCAGACAAATGACTGACTGTTTTAACACATCCACTTATAGCTCTAGACATCACTGTTTCTGTGGTTAACACTGTTTTTACACATAGTTGCAGAAATATTAGTGTCCCTCCCTCAAACTGAGAACTACTGGATAATTACTAGATTAAAACTAAAGTAAAAATAGTCTTTAGTTACAGAATTTGATAATATTGAGCACTTTGACACCATAAAACAATATTTTGTCAATTGTGAATCTACACAATTATGATTTAATTCAGTAGTTTAGAGTAAAACGATCAATTATGATTGAATAGCAGGACTACGCTGTAAAATAAGAAAGTGCTTGTATCCCTGTTAAACATCACTTCAGGTGTTTTTCTCTGCTGACTGAGCTTTAACATTATATATTTACACAACTACAGTTCACCATCTGATAAATGACCTCAGTGTGAATTACTTCAGTTTCAATAGAAGATGTAACAAAAATAAACACATTTCAGATGACAATTAAGACTAAAAATAAATAATGTTAATTTAAAGATGCTGTGTTATTAAAATATGAGTTTTGTGGCTTTTTGTTCATGTCTATCAGCTCTGAGATCTTTATGCTAATGAAGTCGTTTGACACATAAACCATCATCATTATCATATCTACACACTATCTTTTGAGGAAATAGGCCAAATGTATTCCGGATCTGGTGATACACTGATGTTTATCCAGTCAAATGCTCTGATGAGTGAGAAAGTCCCTCCAATAAACCACCACAAATCAGCAAATCATGTTCAAGGTGGTGATGTAGAGGAGAACTATTGGATACTTAAAAAATGGACAAGCCCAGTGACATCTCATCGTCCTGCTTTATCAGCATAACACTGAAAACTGCTCATAATCACTCATTCTTATAATAAAAATGTTAAATGAGTTCATCTATAGAAATCAGTTTTCATTGTACGAGTGTGTTTGTCTTACCGTGTTGAAGCTCATCAGATCAACAGCAGCCAATGACAGACTGTTTTAACACATGCACTTATAGCTTTACTGGCTTTGTGTGGTTAACTGATTTTTTTAATTTAATATACACACCACAAAGTTGAAGAAATATCAGTGTGCCTCCCTTTACAAGACAACAACATTACTGGACTAAAACTATGTATATAAAGGTTATGTATTTTTCTTTAGGTTAATTCAGAGCCATAGATAATATATATGTATACTCACTCAAGATGTTTGGAGAACAGGATTGTGTAACCAGATGTTCTTCTGTCTATTTCACACTTATTATGAAGATAGGATGCACCTGTCACAGCCGATCACTTCAGTTCACCATTGTCTGGTCTCGTCGTTCACACCTGGACACTTACCTGACTGCTTACCTGTATAGCCTACACTTACCTGAGCGATCCTCCTTAACTTTCTTCAGTCTTCAGTTATCAGCTTCATACCTGCTAAAGATAAGACTGTTATGAACTGCCATTACATCTGCATTGATCCCCTTAACAGTCACTTACCTGCTGTTCATGATTCTCTACTGCAATCTGCAAACAAACCTGTTGGCAGCTGGGATTTATTTTACACCTGTATCTCTACAGGAGAGCAGCAGCCATGCAGGTGTCCGGGATAAACCGAAATAAATGAATACCAATATTGAGTCATTTAATAGCTGAGGATAGCGAAACTTTAATTTACTGGATTCTCTCTGTCTGGCATTGCCATTATATAACTGATGACTTGTGTGATGATAGAGACGTGTGTCCTTAAAAACAAACAAACAAACAAACAAACAATATGGCGGTATAGTGGCTTCACTTTTATGACATAATGATTAACCCAGTTCTCTATTATAGATCAGTGTTCGCCCTCTGCTGGACATCTTTGATTATTGTGTCACGTGATTCACGCTTCCATACGAGAAGCCCTTAGGTGTGTTCGAGCTCATGCTGCGCTGCGCAGACCGATCGGCGAGATTAGCCGAAAGCAGTCGGGGAGGAGCTGAAAACGGAGCCGTGAAGTCGGACAACTTGGAGATCTCGTTGCTCCCTCAAACATGGCAGATCACGTGGCGTTTGCCTACTTTATTGCAGATTAACTGGAAGCTATAGAAATACCTTTTTTTGTTGGAAGAAATGCAGCACATGCAAGTAAAGCAGCAACTACAGATTTCAGCATCAATCAATGTTGACCACATTAGATTAAATGTCTGTGACATTTTAGTTATTCCATAAAAAATATTACTTAAATATGCAGCTAATACTATAAGTGGTCTGTATGAAAAAAGTACAATAATAAACTTATGCACAAATCCAATATAAAGAATTTAAGGGGAAAAAATGTACTGCAGTCAAAAGATCGTAAACTATTTACGAAATGACATGCAAATTGATTTGTTATGCACGAAACACGCGTGATCATCGTCATGTGGTGAATGTGGCCAATCATGAGAAGCTGTGACGTCATCACAGCCTGGCGCAGTCCCTTCTGAAATGTTGCGCTGGCTGAGCAAGCCGGCTGTTCTCGAAACGCTCTCGCGTTACTTTGATGCCACACGTGAACGTCACGTGGCGTCGGCGCCGGTTCAAGTCGGACAAAATTTCTAACCGGCATGCACTACTGCGGTCTGCGCAGCACCGCATGAAGTCGAACGCACCTCTTGTGTGCAGCCTGCAGATCGAGGCGGGGCTGAATCTGGGGCGGGGCTGCACGTGTCGCCCCGCCCACATGCCTTCTCATTGGTTGTAGGTAAATTAATAATAGGCTCGTTTGAGATGCGCCTGGCCTCGCCTGAAATGTAGGCGAGAGTAGGCGGCTGCAGTGAAAGGAGGAGTGAAATAAGCGCAGTCAAGAGGGACAGTTCTGAGTGCTGAAGCGGAACAAATACCTACGAGATCAAAGGCGGGTATCGCGCTATTCACACTCATGTGCTGTGGTGCTGATAAACATGATATAATTTAAGCTCTGTTGCTTTTAAATGAAAATAAATATGATATAAGACACTTTTGATCAGCGCAGTCGGTGGAAAGCTACTGCGCCCGACTGTTCAATCCGACACAGCCGCCGAGTTTTTTGGCACACGTCAGCATGGTGTCAGAGCAAGTCGGACGTAACTTGGACACTTTTCTAACCGGTATGCATCTTGCGTTGATCACCGGTGATCGATTCTGCGCAGATTTAGCTCATCTCAAACAAGCCTAATGTCGAGATAACGTAACTCCCACAACTCATCTCATTGGTGGCAAAGTAGGCTAATGACGTTGAAAACATTATGGAATTAAGGGAAATGATAGCAGATAAAATAGCAAAGGAAGTTACTAAAAATAATCAAATTGATTTTACAGTTAGTATTAGTAGAACAGAAATTAAGAGTATTATTAAAAATAAATTAAAGAAACAATGGCAACAACAATGGGAAGAAAATAGGAAAGGACGATGGTTTCATAAGATTCAAAGGAGAGTGGGAGAGATAAGGTGTACATGGAGGAATAGGCGAGAAGAGACAATAATATCAAGGCTTCGGTTTGGACACACGGGATTAAATGGAACATTACTGAAAATAGGTAAACATAGCACAGGGAAATGTGAATATTGCGGGCATGAAGAAACAGTGGAACACGTCATATTAGAGTGCAGGAAATATGAAACTGAAGACAATTGACCTTATGCACGGAGTGTAATATGGAATTACCCATATAACCCAAAAGATGGCAGCAGAGGATTATTTATTATGTACACTGTAACAAATTTCTGTAGTTTTCACAGCATTATTACTGTAAAATGAACAAATCCATACTGTGGAATATGTATACAGTAAGTTGCTGTAAATCCGCAATGCATCATGGGTAAAAATACAAACGCGGGAAATTCTACAGTAAAATAATATTTTCCTGTGAATCACTCACATTGCAGTAGTTGAGATCGGCATTTTTCTCTCAGCTGGATTAACCGATGTAATGGGCTTATTTTTTTCCAATTTGACCTCAGAAAGGTAAAACTGCTCTTTATTTTTCCATATTTTTGGTCATTATTGTTATATTTACAGTTTTCACTCGAGACGTTATGCGTGTTTAACTTTCAGAGAGCGGGAGACAGAGAGAGTCGACCGTGAGAGGGAGCGGTGGAACAGGGCGGACATCCACATTAACCGGTAAGTGCTCGCATATTATTGCAAAAAGCATGAAATTTTGATATATTTTCAGGCATGGCAACATTTGATTGCTAAAGTCATTATTTCGGTAAAGAACTGACATGGCTGTATACATTTAATCTGGAAGTGCGTCTTTGTGTGTGTTTGTGGATTAAGTTAGCTGTTTGAAGCCACATGTGTTTTTCTCTTGCTAGATACTGCGCGATGGATATTGCTTTAATACTGACGAAATGCAGAAACAGGTAAGGCGTTAAAACTGCACGACAATTTTCATAGGACTTTGTGTTTTTTACTTGAGCTGTGCGTAATATCAGTTAAAATGGCTTCGCGCCACAAACTAAACGCCATCCGTTCTCAGCAAAACTGCGTCACTCAGGACTAAAGGGCTGAAGGCGAAACGGCCTCAGACTAAAAGACATCAGATCTCGTAAACCTCCGTCTATATTTGTTATTTAATGGTTACATGTTAGTAACATATCCGCTGTCACAATGCATCGTTTGTCTTTTGGATATTATAATACATTACAACACAGGGCTCGCAAAATCGCTAGCCCAGTGTCCTGGGGCTATTGTGTTTTCCAGTTGGGCTGGCAAATGTTTCACCAGCTATTTTAAAGTAGAGGGCTCCTGTAGGTACTTAAAAACTCCTCAGTTCAGTTCACATTTAAGACCGTACAAAGTTTTTAATACGTTAAACAGTATAAGAAAAGTCCTAATTATAATTTTATAAGGTCTTTTACTGTTAGGGACAAACAGACAAGAATCGCGATAGGGCTGGATTAAACTTCAAAAGGCAATGATATGTGCGTGTCTTTATACAGTATGAATGTATCTGAAGGGAACCGACTGTCCTCAGAATCGTGTCGATGGCTTTTTAATTTAATCTTAAACTAAACCTTAAAGTAAACATATCATCGGCAGGCGACGCAAAGACAAAGGACGGGCCACTAGTTAAAATTGGTTATTTCTATAGCTTTAAACGAAACTTTTGGCATAATGCACAAGTAAACAAAATATCACTGTTCTGGTGGTTTTTGGATATTTAAATATTAATAATAGCCTAATAATAAAAACGTACATATTGTGCTTTTACATCAATCAGGTTTATTGAAGCATTGCACTAGTTATATAAAAACATACAAAGTAAAACATGAAAATATATAAAATTATACACTTTATAAAATAGAATAATATATACAATAAAATACTTAATGCAAGTTCATGTTTATAAGTTGTACAGATGTCACTGTTGTTAGCTTGTCAAGACATACGTTTTTTGCAAACTTATTAATGCAAAATTGTTTTAAAAAAGTAACAAATTGTTTATTTTTTTCGCAGTTTAGTTATTTTCAGATAGTATTTGGCTTAACTTCATGAGGATGTGATTTATAAAGCCAATAACATTACACCCCAGAGCAAAAATACTCAAAACAACAAACTTTACACTATAAACAGATTAAACTCAGACAAACTTAAACACAAATGCTAATTATTATTAAAACACGTAAACATTTAAAAAAAGAAAGATGTTGCTGGTCAAGGGCCAGCATAAACCAGAAAAGCACCAGCATAAACCAGCTAAAACCAGCATGAACCAGCAAAAACAGCATAAACCATCGCTCATTTGACGCTGCTGTAGATCACAGATGCGTCTTCAACAGGTTGAACATTTGATGGCCTAAAAACAAACATAAAAGGACAACAATTATGTCACAGCTCATATTACATGATCTGATGAAGTTAGTGCTGGTTAAGTAGTTTTTTCTTACCTCACAGCAGCATCAGGCTGATGAACTCTTATATCGTCATACTGACATTCGTTGTCTTCTGGTCTGTTTTTCTCTTTCTTTCGCTGATATTGAACAGTTGCGTACTGGATCTCCTCAGTGTCTGTGGATTCAGGAGTTTTTCCTCTGGATCTGCTGGGTTTCACACTGGCATATAGAGAAAGAGGCTCATCATGAACTGAAACTCTCGGTGACACGACAGAATGGAGATCATTCTGAAAGACAAGACAACAACACATGATTAAGACAAACAAAGTGAGGTACAGATTTTATACAGCAGCAGGTCTCAAACTTTTCAGAGCAAGTCCAACATCAGATCAGATGATGAGATAATGGCTGATTCTTTGATTTTCTGCTTCCATAAAGTTGTGTTGTGTTTGGATGATTTACCAGTTTCATTGTGAGATCTTCTGTTTTAACATTTCTTCGTTTCCTCCTGTAATAGTCACAGACATTAACAGCATTTTAACAAATGCATAGAGATAAAATATGAACGCTGCTAAAGATTAATTAACATATATAAGCCATTTTCTACTATATAAGAATGAAAATGAACATGTTTAAATCACAGCTGTTTTTTTAATTGAACTCACATTTTAAGCAGGATGATGATGATGATGATGATGATGATAATGATGAATAATCCTCCTCCAGATGCCGCTGTGATCACAAACGCATTCTTACAAGCACCATGATGAATTGAAAGAGGAAGATCATCATAATTAATAAACTGATGAATGATGTGAAGATACAGGAGTGTGTTAATAAAAGCTTCACCTGTGACAGTAACAGCGTCTGATCTCTGAGATCCATGTTGATTGTGAGCCTCACAGTAGAAGCGTCCACTCTGTAGTGCACTGAAACTCTGTCCAGATCCAACAGATGAGCTTTGATTCTCCTTAAACCAGATGAAGTTCAGAGCAGGTGGGTTTGAATCACTGCTGCAGATCAGAGTCACTGAACCACCTTCCACTATTTTAGCAGATCCAGTTATGGACACTGAGACGTTCCTGGATCTATCTAAAAAAGAAAAAGAAAAAACATTGATATAATTAACAACCACAATACATTTGGCATCCCAGAGGATTATATATTACATTTACTGAATCATTAACTCACACATGACGTTTAAAGTCACAGCATCAGAGTCTTTCTCTCCATGTTTATTTCTGGACCTGCACTTGTATTCTCCACTGTGATCAGAGCTGATCTTTGAGATGCTGTAGATTCTTCCAGATCCTACAAACATTTCTCCTTTAAACCAGCTGATTTCTGGAGGTGGGTTTGAATCACTGCTGCAGATCAGAGTCACTGAATCTCCCTCCATTATTTCAGCAGATGGACTGATGGAGATCACAGGATTCACTGGAGGATCTAAAGGTTTCAAATTGAAGTTTCATTATAATTTAATGCTAAGCAGTAAAAATTAAAGAACAAGTAAACAGTCTGTGATTCTCACATTGTGATTCGGTTAATTATTTTAAGTATTAGTAAGAGTGATTGGCTGTGTGTAATGCTGGCCAGTATTTTTGTAACTGTCCTATTTCTGTTGTCAACATCTAGCTATCTGTCCCTTTATTTTGTCAGATGGAAGAGGAAATCCATATACACCTTTTTTCTTTAACATGGAGGTAAGCCCATGGGCGAGATATCCGGTTTATTAGCCGCTATAGGGAAATAATGAGAAGAATACAAATGTGCAGTAAATTGTAAAACTGTTCTAACAAACAAGTGTGTTTATAATTAACATAATACTTTAAATTAATATGGTAACATACACCAATTTGCAATATCAAGTAGCAGAGTAAGCAACAAAATTGCTGAACACGGATGAGACCGGAAGCATGACCCATAAAATGTACAAATAGCCGTGCCTGCTCTTACGGAAAAAAGTTGGACATTTTTCATCCTGCTCTTTTCCTTCCTTTGCTGTAATGGTGTTATCAGTAAGATATGCACTTTAGAGCATTGGTTCTCAATCCTTGTCCTGGGGGACCCCTGCTCTGCACATTTTGCATGTCTCCCTTATTTAACAAACCTAATTGAAATCATCAGCTCATTAGTTCAGTTTATGTATCTCTCTCCTAATGAGCTGATGATCTCAACAGGTTTGTTAAATAAGGGAGACATGCAAAATGTGCAGAGCAGGGGTCCCCCAGGACCAGGATTGAGAACCACTGCTTTAGAGGATTAACTATTTATGTTTGAACCATTTACAAACATTAAGTAAATCTTTTTTTTCTTGTAATTTTGTTTTGAATATTTTACATTTAGTTTGTACTATCATTATTATTGTTGTAATTTATTCCTATGGTTTGGATGTTATATGGTTTAAATCAAGAATTTAACGTCTAGGACCATATTTTGTTGTTTTCTTCTTACTTTGCTGCGATGCCTGTATTCAAAGTCTATTTGTTGCAAGGGTTTATTCTGTGTGGTCTTCCATCATTTGGAAAAGTGGTTGGTCCTTACTCTTATCTTGAATTTACCACTGACCTTGTTCTAGTTCATTAATTGTATTAGTGGTTTAAACATTTGGTAAATTTTGTACTCCGGCTTCCAGTTCATTAATTCATTCAGTTACTCTAATTTGGTACAGACATTTACAGACACAGTTTCAGTTGATTTTATCCGAAGCACAGTGAGAAAGTAAATGCATATAAACTGAAATATGCATAACATTTCAAGGGAGAAAAATGTTGCATGTTTAAAGTCAATGTGCAATACCAAACATGCCCACATGGAGATGCTTTGACATGTTTGCACATCGATCATATACAGATCCGTTCAGAATGAGCAGCAGAATACAGCATCAGTGAAAGTTTCAAACGTCTGTCTGAGCGAGTGTTTGTGTGTTTTAGTTTCTGATGTTCATATGTACATAAACCACTGATCCTCATAACCTCCTCCAAAACACAGTTCAGCGAGCATTTGTCATAAAAACACTTGAGTATAGGCTACTGAAATGTGTTTGTTTCTTCACCTTGATTACAGTCATCATCCATCAAAACTTTACTAGAAAAACTCTGGTTTATTTTATTTAGACCTATTATTTTAAGCACTGGTTGGGGGCGATTAAACAATAGACTCTGCTGACGTTTTCAAGACTTTAAGGAGTAAAACTCAATCTATACTCACACGTGACATTGAGATGAACAGCAGGAGAGATGTAAGTGTGTCCATGTAGAGCACAGCTATATCTGCCTGCATCCTCTCTTCTGACTGACTGCAGCAGGAGTTGATTGTTTGTGTCTCTTCTCTCAGTTAATGGCTGTGAGTTTCTGTACCAGATGAATGTTGCTCTGTCAGTCAGAGTGCAGCTGCTTTTACATGTCAGACGGACTGAATCTCCCTCTGTCACTCTCTCAGGAGACTCCACCTGAAGATCTGAACACAACACACACATTATATCTAGTGCTGCTGTCATACACTCATTATTATTCAACATAATGCACAGAAGAAGAGCGAAACCCCACCTGTGTCATCCGTGACAGTAAGACTCACTCCTGGGTCACCAAGCCATTTGCCATCAGGTTTATCAGTGATGAATCTGAAATAATACATGTGTTCATCTTTCTGTGTCACATGACTCAGTCTGATGGTGCAGTTCTGCTGTTTATCTCCCAGATACTGAAGCCTCTGACTGTATTCAGTGTCATTAGACAGATCTGGAAACTCTTCATTATCTTTTCTAACATTTGTTTTGGTCCAGAACACTTTCATGATCTGATGTCCAGTAGGGTATGTATAAGTGCAGCTCATTATCACTGATGAGTCCTTTAGTGCACAGATGTGTGAATGACTGTATCTCACACCCCAACCAGCACTAGAAACCCCTGAAACACACAATTCATCAGGATGAAAAAGTTGTTTTGTCAGTTACAACAGAACATGGACAGATGATGATATTTTTTTTTTTACTATTTGAAAACAGCAACTATGTAAAGTGTTAAATGATGTGAAGTTCATAAATAAAAGCACAGAGACAGAGGAGTGAAAGGAACCAGGAAATCAGTCATGCTCTATCAAACACTGAAATAAATGAAAAAAAAGGACTAAGACTTGATTGATTATTGATTGATAGATTTACTGATAGCTGAGGTACTAAATATTAAATACCCGATGACATTAAAGTGTGCGTTTTAAGGCATTTAGTTCTCGTCTATCAGAGTGTTTCTAATGTGAATGTAAGAGAGACTCACCGTGAATCATGAGCAGAAAGATCAGAGGAAGACGAGGAGCCATTCTGACCGACATCAGCATCAAATATATCTATAATACAGCATTAATCAGCACTTATAATCATATACTATACATCACCCTATTCTTAAGATTTCTCATGTTTGGATATGTATGTTATATGAGCAATTATCATTAGTTTTCATTGAAGTCCGAGTGTGTTTGTCTTACCGTGTTGAAGCTCATCAGATCAACAGCAGACAAATGACTGACTGTTTTAACACATCCACTTATAGCTCTAGACATCACCGTTTGTGTGGTTAACACTGTTTTTACACATAGTTGCAGAAATATCAGTGTCCCTCCCTCAACAAGAGAACAACTGGACAATTACTAGATTAAAACTAAAGTAAAATAGTCTTTAGTTTCAGAATTTGATAATATTGAGTACTTTGACACCATGAAACAATATTTTGTCATTTGTGAATCTGCACAATTATGATTTAGTTCAGTAGATCAGAGTAAAATGATCAATTATGATTGAATAGCAGAACTACGCTGTAAAATAACAAAGCACTTCTATCTCTTTTAAACATCACTTCAGGTGTTTTGCTCTACTGACTGAGTTTTAACATTATATATTTACACAACTACAGTTCACCATCTGATAAATGACCTCAGTGTGAATTACTTCAGTTTCAATGGAGGATGTTACAGAAATAAACACATTTCAGAGACAGAAGTTAAACTGGACTAAAGTTGGAATGATGATGGAAAACATGCTGCACTGTCAAATAGACAGATGACAATTAAGACTAAAAATAAATTATGTTGATTTAAAGACGCTGTGTTATTAAAATGTGAGTTTTGTGGCTTTTAGTTCATGTCTATTAGCTCTGAGATCTTTATGCTAACAAAGTCGTTTGACACATAACCTCTATCATATCTACACACTGTCTTCTGAGAAAATGGGCCAAAAGTATTCAAGATCTGGTGATACACTGATGTTTATCCAATCAAATGCTCTGATGAGTGAGAAAGTCCCTCCTCTAAACCGCCTGACAATAAAAAATGAGCAAATCATGTTCAAGGCTGTGACGTAGAGAACTATTGGATATTTATAAAAATAGGTTTAAAAAGCCCTGTGACATTTCATCTTCCTGTTTCATCAACATAACACTGAAAACTGCTTATAATAACACATTCTGATAATAAAATGTCAGAAATCATGTGTTAAATGAGCTTCATCTATAGAGATCCGTTTTCATTGCACAAGTGTGTCTGTCTTACGGTATTAAAGCTCATCAGATCAACAGCAGCCAAATTAATGACTGTTTTAACACATGCACTTATAGCTTTACTGGCTTTGTGTGGTTAACACTGTTTTTTCTTTTTTTTGTGTGTGTGTTTTTTTACACACCACAAAGTTGCAGAAATACCAGTGTGTCTCCCTTTACAAGACAGCATTCCTGAACTAAAACTATCTAAACAAAGTTATTTATTTTCTTAAAGTTATTTTAAATATATTCACTCAAGATGTTTGGAGAACAGGATTGTGTAACCAGATGTTCTTCTGGCTATTTCACACTTAATATGAAGATTAGTTAATGCGCCTGTCACCACCGATTACGTCAGTTCACCATTGTCTGGTCTCTTCGTTCACACCTGGACACTTACCTGACTGCTTACCTGTATAGCCTACACTTACCTGAGCGATCCTCCTTAACTTCCTTCAGTCTTCAGTTATCAGCTTCATACCTGCTAAAGATAAGACTGTCATGGACTGCCATTACATCTGCATTGATCCCCTAATAGTCTGTTTTGTTTTGATCCCCAAACTGTTTTGTTTGCAGATGTCAGCAACTGGGATTTATGTCCGCTCACAAACCCAGAGTTAACAGTGACAGTAGAGGCTGATCTGCAACAGCAGCACTCAGTGTCTAACATTACATCTGTATCTCTACAGGAGAGCAGCAGTCATATGGGTGTCCAGGATAAATCGAAATAAATGAGCATCAATATTGTGTCATATAATGCCAGAAGATAGCACACTGGCCAGAGTAAAGATAAATTACTTAAAAATTAATTTTAAGAGCTGTTTTTACCTATGCAGGAATTGGAGGGACTAAACTTCCTACATAAAGACTTTTTATGGGGCGGCTGAATCCAGGGGTGCTGCTATAGTTTCCAGGCCCCTCTCTCTTGCCGGGCTCTTGGATTCATTCTTGCTCCACATTGCGGAGCCTCTGGGTAAATCTACTGTTGACTTGAGCACTGAAATAGTTTAATAACAGAATACCTGGACAGCACTTACATACTATGACATAAAAAGTTTGATCAGATAGTTAACGTGGTTAGATTTGATATTGTCTGATCTATAGGAATTGAGTTCAATAGCAGTGGAACAAAAAGTTAATTATTCTATTATAGTTAGCGGCTCCTTGCTCGTTTTATTCCCGAGGGAATTTGGCGTCTGGGCGGAGTTCGTTTAGCTCCCGCGGGAGCCGAATATGTGCTGCGCGTCGCGATTGTGGAGTTAATTTACTGCCATAAAATATGTGTGTGCATGTATATGTATATATATATGCATGTTATGTATGCGTATATGTGCACATATAAAGGGGAGAGATTTTCCTAGACTAGTTCGACCATGATTATGCAGATCATGGCAGAACAGTCTTATTAACTACAGCTGTCTGAGCCTAGCTGTATGTTAATTCTTACTACTTTAGGGCTGGAGGCTTTCAGTCAGTTTTTACCTCTGGTAGTCCTTCCTACACATACAGATATCTGCGGATATCTGTGTGTGGGCTTACTGATTACTTTTTGTTTGAAAACAGAAAAGCAGTTCTTTTAAGCTCTTGCCTAGATGGTGCTGTCTCCCCAGCTAGGGTTTAAATAGACAGCCCACTCACCTGGTTTGGGCTGTTTTCGGGAGGACTAACCGGAGGTCTTTCACTGATCTGTTAGTTTTCCCAGGCTCATTGGCCTTTCTGGATTTATGTGACTTGGGCTGGGTAGATCACTGCCTTTGAGTCCTTCACTCCATGAAGGCCCAGGTCCGAGCCCTACAACATGAGGTCCCTGCACGCAGCGGTTCTTATGTCCCATAAGAACCTCCATTACCGATGGTCTGGATTTTAACTCCTTAAACAGGTTTTGTTTAAGTTTGAGTTAAATGCAGGTCACTCATGGGTGAGTACGATCCATATTTTTCTTTTAATAAAGAAAAAGAACGTAATACTGTCTCAGGCCTGTGTGTTGTGTTTTTGCTTCTCAGAGAAAAACATGACGAGTTCACGGCGGATGCTCCCCCTCTGATCCTACGGGTTATGGTTACGGCAGTGTTCGTCCTATCCATGCCACAGGTTGTTCGGTAAACCACCCTCTCAGCATATGTTAGACATAGGACTTATGTCCTCTTCAAGGTAAGCTCCCTAAGTTTCTTTCTTAGGATTGCCCTTGGCATGTTTAACATTTGTCCTTTGCAGGCCTTTTTTCTGAGAATCCCTCTTCCAGACTCTCTCTGTGGACTTTAGATCCTGTAAAGTGATCTTATCAGCCAAAGGTTCTTTCCAGCACCTCCTGAGTTTTGTCTCCAAGGAGCAATTTCTCAGTTCTCCAGTAACTAAGGTAGTACTCCCCTTTCCGCGGAAAGGGTTTATTCAGAGTACCGCTTCTCGCTGACAAGCCAGGTTTTCTCCCCGGTTCATCTGGGTTAGGAGCCTGTCCCTCTTGTCCAGGCTGATTCTCACTCTTCAGGCTCACACTCGAGCTGGGCTCTCCCCTTCCCAAGGGAAGGGTCTCTAACGAGCGCCCCCTCGGCGGGATGGGCGTTCCTCCCTGGCCTTCAGGGTTAGGAGTCTATCCTCATAAGTTCCTGCTCCGGGGGATTTATGTCCCGTTGAGACAGGAACATAAGTCCACCTAGACTGGGGTCTGTCGATCCCCCTGTCGGCTTCCTGAGTCAGGTATGATTGCTCCCCTTTTGAGAAAGGGTTCCTCTCGAGCGCTGCTCCTGGCAGGAGGAGTAAGCTCCCCTTCTGAGGAAGGGTGAAATCCGAGCGCTGCCTCCTGGCAGGCGGGTTTTCCTCTCTGTTAATCAGGGTTAGGAGCCTGTCTGCGCCTGACTTCCGGGTCGAGTGTCACCTCCCCTTCAGGCTTTATGATTCAGGACCTTGAAATGACCTTGGCTGCTCCCCTTTCGGCGGAAAGGGTCCTACTAGAGCACCACCTTCTGGCGGGTGTTGGCATTTCTCCCTGTTTCTCAGGGTTTTGAAACCTACCTTTAACATGCTAGAAGCGAAGGCTCCTACGATTGAAGCCTCTTCAGGCTGTTGGCAGCTCACCCTTTAGGGTTCCCTCAAAGTAGCGCCACTGCCGCATGGTGATTTTTCTCCCTTGGCTAAGGAAGAAATAACCTCTATCTTTCTCAAGGTCCTGATTTGAGCACGTTCGCTCCCCTTCGCAAGGGTCCCGTTTTAGAGCACGGCTCCTAGTGGGATGAGTATGCTCCCCTTCCGAGGAAGGGTAATTGCTGAGCACCACCTTCTCCTAGGAGGCATCCATGTGGACTGGGTCTAGTATGCTCCCCTTTACACTAAAGGGTCCCTTCAGAGCATTGCCCTTTTTAAGGACGGATGTTCCTCCCTGCAAGTCGGGGTTAGGGGTCTGTCCGCTGTCTGCGTCCACTATCATGATGGTCAGTAGCTCCATGATTTCATCAGTCGACTAACAGTTTGCGGACTGTCTGTCCTGATTGGGGTGTAGCATTGCTCCCCTCTCTAGACAGGGAGGGTTCCTCCCCTATTTTAATTCTTGTCATCCTATGACAAATATGGAGCTTTAATATGAAACCCCCAAAATGGGGGAAAACACATTCTCCAAATCCCATTTTACTAGGGTAAGTGTCCCACGCTAAACCCTGGGCACTTTCTGAAATCCACAATAGTGGTAAGTGCGCACGGAATCTTTGTGCACTTCCTAAAATCCACATAAGTGGTAAGTTCCCACCAAGTTTTTGGGTTCTTTTCTAAAATCCTATACGGTATGGGTTACGCGGTCCTCGTTCCCATTCTTTGAGTTGGTTTAAAACCCCGGTCTCCCTGGGCCCAACTTCACTCGATATCACCTCAGATATCTCCTGACCATCTGTTATCCAGGGTGCGTTATCTGAGGATAACCCCTGCTAGAACGGTCTCTGTCTTGGGACAGGCCTGTTAGTCGCTATTTTTGAGTCAGTTCACTGAGGGAACTAGACTCAGTAGTACTGGCAGTTCCTGTTCTAGTTAAGTCTAAGTAATAACTTAGCCGTTCCTCCGAAGGAATCTCCGATTCCAACCTGAGCTGTGCTCTGGGTCCTTTGACCCATTCAGGTAAGTGAGTAACAGTTCAGGCTTTGGCCGGGGAGGTTACGTTCTGACAGCTGTCACCTCGTCCTATAGGGATAATTCCTCACAGAATTTACACTTAGTGCTCGCTACTATGCACTCCCCTCAGCATGGAGACGTGGGTATACCGTTCCCCAATAGCGACCCCTAGGGGACGCGGTGAGAATCCCTCGGAAGGGAACGTCTCTAGGTTACGTATGTAACCCTAGTTCCCTGAGAAGGGAACGAGACACCGCGTCCCCTATGCTTCTTACCATGCCTCGGACGAGAAGCTTCAGACAGTGAAGCGGGTGTATGTTTACTTCGGCGACTCTATATACTGTGTCGCCCGGTAGTGACGCACCAGCAGCGACGTGCGCGCCGCGGTGACGTCATACGCTGTCGCCGGCCATTTCATGGAGTTTTTCTATATGCATTCTTCAGACACGAGTCACGCTGCAGCGTTCCCCAATAGCGACCCCTAGGGCAGTGGTTCTCAATTCCAGTCCTGGGGACCCCCTGCTCTGCACATTTTGCATGTCTCTCCTATTTAACACACCTGATTGAGATCATCAGCTCGTTAGGAAAGAGATCCATGAACTGAACTAACGAGCTGATGATCTCAATCAGGTGTGTTAAATAAGGGAGACATGCAAAATGTGCAGAGCAGGGGGTCCCCAGGACTGGAATTGAGAACCACTGCCCTAGGGGACGCGGTGTCTCGTTCCCTTCTCAGGGAACTAGGGTTACATACGTAACCTAGAGACGTTCTCTATTATAGATCAGTGTTCGCCCCCTGCTGGACATCTTTGATTATTGTGTCACGTGATTCACGCATCCATACAGCAGAGATGTCTATTAGAGCCTTATACTTACTAATGTGCAAACTTTTTTTTACGTGTATTTTTTATTTTCAAATTTCTTTTATTTGCTGAAGCCCAAATTAGTTTTATTTACTTCATCAATTCCAGAGGAGGCTGATAGCATTAACTCCTCTCATTACGACCAATCATAATTGATATTAAAATAACGCATTTTAACAATAGATAATAACATTGAGTCATTTGAAATTTGTCATTTAAATTTTCTAAATTAAAATTCATCCTGAACCAGGAAATACAAACACATTCAAATAATGAGGTAAAGAGACACTACAGCAAACAGAGACTGAAGAAACCAGATGAGAAACTGAAATGCATTTAGAATTATAATGAATTACTTTGAACACAGTAGAGGATAAAACAACACGAAAATGAAGAGGAATAATGGTGATTTACAGCTGATGCACATCAATGTTGATGACAGTAGCAGGAGATGGAGACCTCTGGTGGTAGATTGAGAGTTTGTACAAACACATATGAGACGATCACAAATAAAACTGATCACTTAAAAGAAAAGTTACAGAAACACAAAAGACAAAATAGTAGCCTAATAGAAGCTGACAATATTGAACACTTTTGTGAAGCTGCGCAATTATGATTTTGTTCAGTATATCAGGGTAAAATGACTAATTATGATTTAAAAGCAGGAGCTTGTATGCCACCACTGAACATCACCTGTGTTTTGCTGCTAACCTAAATTTCACAGAATATATTTACACAACAATTCACCAGCTTTTAACTTTCATTTACTCTACTGTTACAGCATGTATTTAAGCAATAAGGAAATAAAACACTTTATTGACTCATCACTAAGGATCTTTGTCAATCATATGTGGCTCCACCCACAGAGCTCAGGATTGGTTCCTTTGTGCTCCGCCTCTTACTGCAGCATCTTCCTGTTGATCTGAACAAACAATCAGATGAAGAACAACTGACTGAAGCTCATCAACAACATTATGAAACCTTCCACAAGATACATACAACAATCAAACTAGAACTGAAGAGAGTTTTATTGAGAGATCGAGAGACTTTGTTTCACTTACTGTGAGTGTGTCGTACAGGTCAGAGGTCGTGGACTTGAGCTCCAGAGCTGTATATGTGTCTTCATTGGGATCAGAGATCTGCAGAGAGAGAGAGAGGGATGCAAACATTGTGAGTTGATGTTTAAAATCTGATAGTCTAACTGTACTGACTTTAATGTTTAGAGGAACTTTTTACTCAATCCAGAACTATAGCATCAGGTGTTTGAACATGCAATTTAATCTCTCTGTAGCGGCTGTAGGAAACATCTCTGCATGCAGAAAAAAACGCTGTAAATAACTGTGATTATCTCACCACAGACTCCTTCATAGCAGATCTTCTGTTTGTCCTTTTAGTAAGACTATCAGAGAAAAAAAAGATAAATAAACAACGCACTGAAAGAGCTGAAATAATTCTTACAGTTGTTCACAGATTCATTAATAAACTTAATTACTAAATTAAGCACTAAACAAAACACCCAAATTACTGGAATAACTGCAGTTTATACTGTTATACATACATGTGTGGTAAACAGAAATACTTTACTTAAACATAACACTTAACCAACATGTAATAAATTAATACAGTAAAAACATACAGCAGTTATTTTGAAAGGAACGTCTTACCAAATGTACATCACAAAAGCACCTGATGCTCCACCGAATAAAACACCAACAGCAGCAGCAGCAGCAGATACAACAACTACAGCTACAGATGAGAAACATCTGACTGCTGGAATACAGACAAAAGACACTCCGCATGAATAACATGACTAGATATGACTAAATATACTGACTTATAAGGAAGCAAACGTGTGGTTGAAATATAGAATATTATTCATAAAACTCACATTTGATGTTTAAAGTCACAGCATCAGAGTCTTTCTCTCCATGTTTATTGATGGACTTGCACTTGTATTCTCCACTGTGATCAGAGCTGATATTTGAGATGCTGTAGGTATTTCCAGATCCTACAAACGTTCCTCCTTTAAACCAGCTGAAGTTCAGAGCAGGTGGGTTTGAATCACTGCTGCAGTTCAGAGTCACTGAATCTCCCTCCACTATTTCACCAGATGGATTGATGGACACTGAGATGTTTCTGGGTGGGTCTAAAACCGAAAACAAATAAATATTATAAACAATGAAAAACTATGACGTAAAATATGTTAAGATGATGTGTAGTCAAAAGCAACCAATAAAGCACCATTAACTCACACATGACGCTTAAAATCACAATATCAGAGTATTGCTCTCCGTGTTGATTTCTGGACTTGCACTTGTATTCTCCACTGTGATCAGAGCTGATCTTTGAGATGCTGTAGATTCTTCGAGATCCTACAAACGTTCCTCCTTTAAACCAGCTGATTTCTGCAGGTGGGTTTGAATCACTGCTGCAGATCAGAGTCACTGAATCTCCCTCCACTATTTCACCAGATGGACTGATGGACACTGAGATGTTTCTGGGTGGGTCTAAAACAGAAAACACATAAATATTATAAACAATGAAAAGCTATGACGTAAAATATGTTAAGATGATGTGTAGTCACAACCAATAAAGCACCATTAACTCACACATGACGTTTAAAGTCACAGCATGAGAGTATTTCTCTCCATGTTTATTGATGGACTTGCACCTGTATTCTCCACTGTGATCAGAGCTGATCTCTGAGATGCTGTAGATTCTTCCAGATCCTACAGATGTTCGTCCTTTAAACCAGCTGATTTCTGCAGGTGGGTTTGAATCACTGCTGCAGCTCAGAGTCACTGAATCTCCCTCCACTATTTCACCAGATGGACTGATGGATAATGAGACGCTTGTTGGTGCATCTAACACAGAAGAAAAATACAAAGCATTAATTTGACATCACAAATTTATAAATCCCAAATGTACAAATTACTGCAATGTTTACCAGACAGATCAGATGGAAATAAATATATACCTAATTTGTATGTGTTGTATCAATTCAGTCAGATGCATTTACAATGTAAAGGTGTGAACCAAATGGTCCATACAGATAGAATAACAAAGGAACATTGGATCTTCATCAGGAGCTCCTAACAGTATCTATTGTTTGCAGACCTCTTGTCTTCAAGTATAAAGTTCTCTCTCACAGTCAGAACTGAAGCTATAGGACTCCTACAAGGGTTACGATTATTTGAAGGATGACATGCTAACATGGCTGTTGAAGAACTTCTGCACTGCTACCTTCAATACATTTTTCTCCCAATAAGAACTCAAGCTTACATATTTTATATATCAGAGAAATCTAATACATTGTGGGAACCACTTGAACCACTGCTTAGACAAAATCTAACACAAAGGACAACATTTGTAAACAATTTCCTTATAGTTACCTTACATGTGAATTTTTTTTTTTTTTTTTTTAGAGACTGTTGAAAAGGCCCAGTATTTCATAGTATTTTCTGATTTGTCGTTAATGTGACAGGACGACATTTTAGTTTCTCACAGTCCTGTCAATGGCTCACTAAAGAGTTGCTTTTATTATTATTATAGCTTTTGCTTTATATTGAAGTTGTTTCTCAGTTGCATATTTTTCCATCACTTTAGATTACATAGTTTTAACATACATTAATATATTTCATATGCATCAGTAATACATAAATAAAACAAGTAAGATTTATGTAGTACTTTACAGCAAAGTCCCCAGTGTTAACCACTGCTTACTGTTCGTGTGTTTCCACAATACAGAGTGTTAAATAGCGCTGATGCAGTGTTGATAGAAATTACACAATTGTATGACTTTGATGAAAGAACAAGAGCTCCCACAAAACCTACTGACCATTTATCAGAAATATAATCCTGAACTCTGCTAGCTATCCAAAGACATCTTTAAAGAGAAAAAACTCAATCTATACTCACACATGACATTGAGATGAACAGCAGGAGAGATGTAAGTGTGTCCATGTAGAGCACAGCTATATCTGCCTGCATCCTCTCTTCTGACTGACTGCAGCAGGAGTTGATTGTTTGTGTCTCTTCTCTCAGTTAATGGCTGTGAGTTTCTGTACCAGATGAATGTTGCTCTGTCAGTCAGAGTGCAGCTGCTTTTACATGTCAGACGGACTGAATCTCCCTCTGTCACTCTCTCAGGAGACTCCACCTGAAGATCTGAACACAACACACACATTATATCTAGTGCTGCTGTCATACACTCATTATTATTCAACACAATGCACAGAAGAAGAGTCAAACCCCACCTGTGTCATCTGTGACAGTAAGAGTCACTCCTGGTTTACCAATCCATTTGCCACCATCTTTATTAGTTGTGAATCTGAAATAATACATGTGTTCATCTTTCTGTGTCACATGACTCAGTCTGATGGTGCAGTTCTGCTGTTTATCTCCCAGATACTGAAGCCTCTGACTGTATTCAGGGTCTTCAGACAGATCTGGAGGCTCTTTATCAGTGTTTTCGGTCCAGAACACATTCTTGATCTGATGTCCAGTAGGGTATGTATAAGTGCAGCTCATTATCACTGATGAGTCCTTTAGTGCACAGATGTGTGAATGACTGTAACTCACACCCCAATCAGCACTAGAAAACCCTGAAACACACAATTCATCAGGATGAAAATGTTGATTTATTAGTTACAACAAACCATGAACAGATGACAATACTTTTTTTTTTTCGATTTGAAAACAGAAACTATGTAAAGTGTTAAATGATGTGAAGTTCATAAATAAAGGCACAGAGACAGAGGAGTGAAAAGAACCAGGAAATCAGTCATGCTCTATCAAACAATGAAATAAATGAAAAAAAAGGACTAAGACTTGATTGATTATGGATTGATAGATTTACTGATAGCTGAGGTACTAAATATTAAATACCCAATGACATTAAAGTGTGAGTTTTAAGGTCTTTAGTTCACGTCTATCAGAGTGTTTCTAATGTGAATGTAACAGAGACTCACCGTGAATCATGAGCAGAAAGATCAGAGGAAGACGAGGAGCCATTCTGACCGACATCAGCATCAAATATATCTATAATACAGCATTAATCAACTATTATAATCATAACTTTCACCGTACATCACCCTATTCTTAAGATTTCTCATGTTTGGATATGTATGTTATATGAGCAATTATCATTAGTTTTCATTGAAGTACGAGTGTGTTTGTCTTACCGTGTTGAAGCTCATCAGATCAACAGCAGACAAATGACTGACTGTTTTAACACATCCACTTATAGCTCTAGACGTCACCGTTTGTGTGGTTAACACTGTTTTTACACATAGTTGCAGCAATATCAGTGTCCCTCCCTCAACAAGAGAACAACTGGACAATTACTAGATTAAAACTAAAGTAAAATAATCTTTAGGTTCAGAATTTGATAATATTGAGCACTTCAACTCCGTAAAACAATACTTAGTCCATTGTGAAGCTGCACAATTATGTTTTAGTTCAGTAGATCAGAGTAAAATGATCAATTATGATTGAATAGCAGGACTACATTGTAAAATAAGAAAGCGCTTGTATCCCCGTTAAACATCACTTCAGGTGTTTTGCTCTGCTGACTGAGCTTTAACATTATATATTTACACAACTACAGTTCACCATCTGATAAATGACCTCAGTGTGAATTACTTCAGTTTCGATGGAAGATGTTACAGAAATAAACACATTCAGAGACAGAAGTGAAACTGGACTAAAGTTGGTGATGGAAAACATGCTGCACTATCAAATAGACAGATGACAATTAAGACTAAAAATAAATAATGTTGATTTAAAGATGCTGTGTTATTAAAATGTGAGTTTTGTGGCTTTTAGTTCATGTCTATTAGCTCTGAGATCTTTATGCTAATAAAGTCGTTTGACACATAACCTCTATCATATCTACACACTGTCTTCTGAGAAAATGGGCCAAAAGTATTCAAGATCTGGTGATACACTGATGTTTATCCAATCAAATGCTCTGATGAGTGAGAAAGTCCCTCCCCTAAACCACCACAAATGAGCAAATCATGTTCAAGGCTGTGACGTAGAGGACAACTATTGGATATTTATAAAATGGACAAGCCCAGTGACATCTCATCTTCCTGTTTCATCAACATAGCACAGAAAATTGCTCTTAATAACTCATTCTGATAATAAAAAAATGTCAGAAATCATGTGTTAAATGAGCTTCATCTATAGAAGTCCGTTTTCATTGCACAAGTGTGTCTGTCTTACAGTATTGAAGCTCATCAGATCAACAGCAGCCAAATGACTGACTGTTTTAACACATGCACTTATAGCTCTACTGGCTTTGTGTGGTTAACACTGTTTTTTTTCTCTTATTTCTTTTTTACACACCACAAAGTTGCAGAAATATCAGTGTGTCTCCCTTTACAAGACAACATTACTGAACTAAAACTAACTTGAACTTGACTAAAACTATCTAAACAAAGTTATTTATTTTCTTTAAGCTATTTTAAATATATTCACTCAAGATGTTTGGAGAACAGGATTGTGTTACCAGACGTTCTTCTGGCAATTTCACACTTATTATGAAGATTAGTTGATGCACCTGTCACCACCGATCAGTTCACCATTGTCTGGTCTCGTCGTTCACACCTGGACACTTACCTCGATCCAACTCAACTTCCTTCAGTCTTCAGTTACCAGCTTTATACCTGCTAAAGATAAGACTGTTATGGACTGCCATCACATCTGCATTGATCCCCTTAACAGTCACTTACCTGCTATTCATGATTGTCTGCTGCAATCTGCAAACAAACTGTTTTGTTTGCAGATGTCAGCAGCTGGGATTTATGTCCGCTCACAAACCCAGAGTTAACGGCGGAGGCTGATCTGCTACAGCAGCACTCAGTGTCTGACATTACATCTGTATCTCTACAGGAGAGCAGCAACCATACGGGTGTCCAGGATAAACCGAAATAAATGAGCATCAATATTGTGTCATGTAATGCCAGAAGATAGCACACTGGCCACAGTAAAGCAGATAAATTACTTAAAAATTAGTTGTAAGAGCTGCAGGAATTGGAGAGACTAAACTTCCTACATAAAGACTTTTTATGGGGCGGTGAATCCAGGGGTGCTGCTATAGTTTCCAGGCCCCTCTTCCTATGGGCCCTTGGATTCATTATTTTCCACATTGCGGTGCCTCTGGGTAAATCTACCATTGACTTGAGCACTGAAATAGTTTAATAACAGAATACCTGGATGGCACTTACATACTATGACATAAAAAGTTTGATCAGGTAGTTAACGTGGTTAGATTTGATATTGTCTGATCTATAGGAATTGAGTTCAATAGCAGTGGGAAAAAAGATAATTATTCTGAACCTTTATACCCTATGGAAGTTTCCAGAATCAATGCATTTACCTGTTAATAGTTACTTACATCAGTCAGGATTGCTCTCAGTATGGTTCAGACATTGACATTAAACACTATGCAAAGAAGAGTAATATTATAACTATAAGAGGAAAGGAAACTTTAATTTCCCAAATTCTCTCTGTCTGGCATTGTTATTAAAAACTGATGACTTGTGTGATGATAGAGACATTTAAAGACGTGTGTCCCTAATGAAAAGAAAAACAAAAAAACTAACCAACAATATGGCGGCACAGTGGCTTCACTTTTATGACATCATGAGTAACCCAGTTCTCTATTATAGATCAGTGTTAGCCCTCTGCTGGACATCTTTGATTATTGTGTCACGTGATTCACGCTTCCATACAGCAGGGACGTCCATTAGAGCCTAATACTTACCAATGTGCAAAACTTTTTTTAACGTGTATTTTTTATTTTATTTCAAATTTCTTTTATTTGCTGAAGCCCAAATGAGTTTTATTTACTTCAGCAATTCCAGTGGAGGCTGACAGCATTAACTCTCATTACGGCCAATCATAATTGATATTCAAATAGCGCATTTTAACAAAAGAAAATAACATTGCGTCATTTGAATTTTGTAATTTAAATTTTCTAAATTAAAATGCATCCTGAACCAGGAAATACAAACACATTCAAATAATGAGGTAAAGAGACACTACAGCAAACGGAGACCAGATGAGACACAGAAATGGATGCGTTCAGAATTATAATGAATAATTTTGAACACAGTAGAGGATAAAACAACATGAAAATGAAGATGAATAATGGTGATTTACAGCTGATGCACATCAATGTTGATGACAGTAGCAGGAGATGGAGACCTCTGGTGGTAGATTGAGAGTTTGTACAAACACATATGAGACAGTCACAAATAAAACTTTAAAGGGAAAGTTACAGGAACACAAAAGACAACATGGTAGTCTAATAGAAGCTGACAATATTGAACAATTTTGTAAAGCTGCACAATTATGATTTTGTTCAGTATATCAGGGTAAAATGACTAATTATGATTTAAAAGCAGGAGTTTGCCACCACTGAACATCACCTGTGTTTTGCTGCGGACCTAAATTTCACAGTATATATTTACACAACAATTCACCTTTCATTTACTCTACTGTTACATCATGTATTTAAGCAATAAGGAAATAAAACACTTTATTGACTCATCACTAAGGATCTTTGTCAATCATATGTGGCTCCGCCCACAGAGCTCAGGATTGGTTCCTTTGTGCTCCGCCTCTTACTGCTGCATCTTCCTGTTGATCTGAACAAACAATCAGATGAAGAACAACTGACTGAAGCTCATCAACAACATTAAACCTTCCACAAGATACATAAAACAATCAAACTAGAAGAGAGTTTTATTGAGAGATCGAGAGACTTTGTTTCACTTACTGTGAGTGTGTCGTACAGGTCAGAGGTCGTGGACTTGAGCTCAAGAGCTGTATATGTGTCTTCATTGGGATCAGAGATCTACAGAGAGAGAGAGAAGGACGCAAACATTGTGAGTTGATGTTTAAAATGTGATAGTCTAACTGTACTGACTTTAATGTTTAGAGGAACTTTTTACTCGATCCAGAACTATAGCATCAGGTTTGAACATGCAATTTGATATCTCTGTAGCGGCTGTAGGAAACATCTCTGCATGCAGAAAAAACGCTGTAAATAACTGTGATCATCTCACCACAGACTCCTTCATAGCAGATCTTCTGTTTGTCCTTTTAGTAAGACTGAAGAAAAAAAGATAAATAAACAACGCACTGCAAGAGCTGCAATAATTCTTACAGTTGTTCACAGATTCATTAATAAACTTAATTACTAAATTAAGCACTAAACAAAACACACAAGTTACTGGAATAACTGCAGTTTATACTGTTATACATGCATGTGTGGTAAACAAAAATACTTTACTTAAACATAACACTTAACCAACATGAAGTAAATTAATACTGCAAACATACAGCAGTTATTTTGAAAGGAACATCTTACCAAATGTACATCACAAAAGCACCTGATGCTCCACTGAATAAAACACCAACAACAGCAGCAGCAGCAGCTACAGATGAGAAACACCTGACTGCTGAAATACGGACAAAAATACACACCGAATGAATAACAGGACTAGATATGACCATAAGGAAGCAAACGTGGTTGAAATATAGAATATTATTCATGCAACTTACACATGATATTTAAAGTCACGGCATCAGAGAATTTTTCTCCATGTTCATTGATGGACTTGCACTTTCCACTGTGATCAGAGCTGATCTTTGAGATGCTGTAGATTCTTCCAGATCCTACAAACGTTCCTCCTTTAAACCAGCTGATTTCTGCAGGTGGGTTTGAATCACTGCTGCAGATCAGAGTCACTGAATCACCCTCCACTATTTCACCAGATGGACTGATGGACACTGAGACGCTCTTTGGTGCATCTAACACAGAAGAAAAATACAAAGCATTAATTTGCCATCACAAATTTATAAATCCCAAAAGTATAAATCACTGCAATATTTACCAGACCAACCAGACGGAAATATATGTATATACTTAATTTGTTTGTGTTGTATCCATTTAGTCAGATGTATTTACAATGTAAAGAACCAAATGGTCCATACAGTTAGAATAACAAAGGAACATTGGATCTTCATCAGGAGCTCCTAACAGTATCTATTGTTTGCAAACCTCTTGTCTTCAAGTATAAAGTTCTCTCTCACAGTCAGAACTGAAGCTATAGGACTCCTACAAGGGTTACGATTATTTGAAGGATGACATGCTAACATGGCTGTTGAAGAACTTCTGCACTGCTACCTTCAATACATTTTTCTCCCAATAAGAACTGAAGCTTACATATTTTATATATCAGAGAAATCTAATACATTGTGGGAACCACCCGAACCACTGCTTAGACAAAATCTAACACAAAGGACAACATTTGTAAACAATTTCCTTCTAGTTACCTTACAAATTATCTTTTTTATTTTTCTTTTAGAGACTGTTGAAAAGGCCCAGTATTTCATAGTATTTTCTGATTTGTTGTTAATGTGACAGGACAACATTTTAGTTTCTCACAGTCTTGTCAACGGCTCACTATAGAGTTGCTTTTATTGTGTGTGCAGTGTTGATATTAATGACACAATTGTATGACTTTGGTGAAAGGACAAGAGCTCCCACAAAACCTACTGAACATTTATCAGAAATATAATCCTGAACTCTGCCAGCTTTCCAAAGACATCTTTAAAGAGAAAAACTCAATCTGTACTCACACATGACACTGAGATGAACATCAGGAGAGATGTAAGTGTGTCCATGTAGAGCACAGCTATATCTGCCTGCATCCTCTCTTCTGACTGACTGCAGCAGGAGTTGATTGTTTGTGTCTCTTCTCTCAGTTAATGGCTGTGAGTTTCTGTACCAGATGAATGTTGCTCTGTCAGTCAGAGTGCAGTTGCTTTTACATGTCAGACGGACTGAATCTCCCTCTGTCACTCTCTCAGGAGACTCCACCTGAAGATCTGAACACAACACACACATTATATCTAGTGCTGCTGTCATACACTCATTATTATTCAACATAATGCACAGAAGAAGAGTGAAACTCCATGAAAGTCACCTGTGACAGTAAGACTCACTCCTGGATAGCAAATCCAATTCTTCTCACGTTTATTAGTAGTGAATCTGAAACAGTACTCATGTTCATCTTTCTGTGTCACATGACTCAGTCTGATGGTGCAGTTCTGCTGTTTATCTCCCAGATACTGAAGCCTCTGACTGTATTCAGGATCCTCAGACAGATCTGGAGGCTCTACACCCTCTTTTATAATGGTTTTGGTCCAGAACACTTTCTTGATCTGATGTCCAGTAGGGTATGTATAAGTACAGCTCATTATCACTGATGAGTCCTTTAGTGCACAGATGTGTGAATGACTGTAACTCACACTATAATCACCAGCACTAGAAACCCCTGAAACACAGAAATCATCAGGATGAAAATTTTGTTTGTTACATTACTTTTTTAATTCATTATTTTTTTTATGACTTTACAAGAACATCTCTTTACATGAAATTTCATCAAAGTTTATCGAGTGATAAATGTTGTGAAGTTCATCATCAGCTTTTGTTGCAGAAAAACAGAAATAAAAGCACAAAGACAAAGGAGTGAAATGAGAACCAGGAAATCAGCCGTGAACAACTTGCTGCACTATCAAATAATGAAAATGATGATTTATTAAAAACTTATTGTGAGTTATGTGGCTTTTACTTTGTCTCACATCTCTGAGGTCATCTATATGCCAGTGAGCTCCTATAACACAATAAATATTTAACTTATATTTACTTCCGCAACTTGAGCTCAAAATATTAACAACCTGGTGTTAAACTGATTCTGTCCAATCAGATGCTCTGAACAATGAACATGTTTCTCCTAAACCACCTGACACTGACTAGCAAATAACAAAAGACTTTTCTATATTTATAACAGTTGCAAGTCCTTTGCATTTTCACACCAAAACTTCCTGTTTAGAAGGAAATATGTGAGTACAGATCAAAAGAAACTGCTC
This sequence comes from Garra rufa, assembly GCF_049309525.1. Taxonomy (NCBI): domain Eukaryota; kingdom Metazoa; phylum Chordata; class Actinopteri; order Cypriniformes; family Cyprinidae; genus Garra; species Garra rufa. The sequence goes on along the minus strand of NC_133366.1, from coordinate 5,810,727 downwards.
ATCTGCCACTCATTGTTAGAACTTAAATAAAAACACAGTGTTTCTAATGTGAATGTAAGAGAGACTCACCGTGAATCGTGAGCAGAAAGATCAGAGGAAGACGAGGAGCCATTCTGACCGACATCAGCATCAAATATATCTATAATACAGCATTAATCACCAATTATAATCATAACTTTTACCGTACATCACCATATTCTTAACACTTCTCATGTTAAGAAATGTATATGAGCAATAATCATCAGTTTTCATTGAAGTGCAAGTGTGTTTGTCTTACCGTGTTGAAGCTCATCAGATCAACAGCAGCCAAATGACTGACTGTTTTAACACATGCACTTATAGCTCTAGAATGACAGACCATTTGTGGCTAACACTTTTTTGTCCCACCCTCAACAAAAGAACAACTAGACAATTACTGGACTAAAACTAAAGTAAAATAGTGTTTAATTTCAGAATTTGATAATATTGAGCACTTTGACACCATAAAACAATACTTTGTCCATTGTGAATCTGCACAATTATGATTTAGTTCAGTAGTTCAGAGTAAAATGATCAATTATGATTGAATAGCAGGACTAACATGGAGGATGTTACAGAAACAAACTTATTTGAGATACACAGAAGTGAAACCGGACTAAAGTCGGTAATGAAAAACATGCTGCACTATCAAATACACAGATGACGATTAAAATAAATCCACAATAATCAAAACTAAACAATGTTGATTTAAAGGCGATGTGTTATTAAAATGTGAGTTTTGTGGCTCTTAGTTCATATCTGTCAGCTCTGAGATCTCTTATATACTAATAAAATCCTTTGACATATAAAAATGGGCCAAAAGTATTCATGGTCTGGTGATACACCGATGTTTATCCAATCAAATGCTCTGGTGAGTGAGAAAGTCCCTCCCATAAACCACCTGACAATAACAAATGAGCAAATCATGTTCAAGGCTGTGACATCATCAGATCAACAGCAGCCAAATGACTGTTTTTAACACATGCACTTATACTGTAGCTCTATTGGCTTTGTGTGGTTAACACGTTTTTTTTTTTTTTTTTTACACACCACAAAGTTGCAGAAATATCAGTGTGCCTCCCTTTACAAGACAACAACATTACTGGACTAAAACTAACAAAAGAAAGTTATGTATGTTTCTTTAAGTTATTTTAAATATATTCACTCAAGATGTTTGGAGAACAGGATTGTGTAACCAGACGTTCTTCTGTCTATTTCACACTTATTATGAAGATAAGTTGATGCACCTGTCACCACCGATCACTTTTGTTCACCATTGTCTGGTCTCGTCGTTCACACCTGGACACTAATAGTTATACTTTGTCTATAGTCTTTGTTATACTAAGATCAGCGAGGTATGACACAACTTCATGGTTAGATCACTGCATCTGTACAGCTATAAATCTGGGTAATTTACTTCATTTTTTGTCTGTGAGCACTGAAATGTGTGTAGGGAAAATAGACTGGTTTAACTTAACTGAGAAGAGTATACTGTGTCTAATCTGACACACTGTTGAGTAATCTAGATTCATGGAAAGATACAACTGCATGCTGTGAAGAACCCTCAGCATTTTGAGTTGTGTACTTGTTCTAATATTGTGAAGCCAGTATATATGGCTTTTAGATTTATTTTATATTTGTAAAACAGGAATACTTCCACAGTTTTTATGTTTTATTGATGCCTCTAAAGCCTTTGATCGTTTAAAAAAAAAGGAGTTTCTAAATCTCTAGTGAAAATTCTGTTGTCAGGTTGTATGGTTGGTAGCGCCATCATTAAGTACTTCATGTATGTGGATGATTTTGTGATTACTTTTTCTTTTTTTTTGACCAAATAGTGCTGACCTTCAACAGTAATTAAGGGATTGCTCTGAATATGGTTCAGACACTGACATTAAATACGATGCAAAGAAGAGTAATATTAAGATTATTATGAGTAAGGAGGACAAGATGCTTTAATTTACTAACTTTTCTCTGTCTGGCATTGTCATTATATATAACTGATGAATTGTGTGATGATAGAGACATTTACAGACATGTGTGTCCTTTTATTAAACAAAATAATAAAAACAAAATGGCAACGCAGTGGCTTCATTTTTATGCCATCATGAGTAACCCTACCCTGGAAATCCAGAGGTCTCGAGAGCACAATTTGAATTGTCTCTGCAAGACACTCTGGCATCAAGCAATGATGTATGTTACTGCAATACGTAAGCAATTCTGGGAACCAATCAAATCGGTGTATCTGATGTAGGCGGGCCAGAGGCGAGCTAAACTGATGACGACAGCGCTGCGACCTCCGGAATCATTAGTAAACATTGAAAGAGATCCGGGGTCCGTTCTTCGTACCTCGCTTACTACATCCAAGATCAAATGACACATCCAAGATCAAATCATCGCGCTAAATATGAGCTCGCTATTCCGGTTCTCCGAACGCACCTGTTGTTGATGATTAGTATAGCTGGATGAAGTTATTTGAGATCACTGGGTGGCTTAAAAGGGGCTACGTATCGATAGTAGAAACATTGATCGGCAACTCTTTGATTGGTCGGCGAACATGACGAAGGAGCGCGCTCAGTATTTTTCTGCAGCAGAGCAAGAACTCTTGATTGAGGGATTTCAGGAGTTTCAGAGTTTAATTAAAACGCAAGGGAAAACTGCAAAGGCTGGAAAAGCAAGGAGAGAGGGCTGGAAAAAAGTAGTGAACAAATTAAATACGTTAATGCTGCCCATGTTACATGTTTTTTCCTTGATATGTTATTTTATTTATATTTTAATTTTTTTATACACTACCGTTCAAAAGTTTGGGGTCAGTAAGACTTGTAATAGTCTTTAAAGAAGTCTCTTATACTCATCAAGGCTGCATTTATTTGATTAAAAATACAGAAAAAAACAGTAATATTGCAAAATGTTTTTACAATATAAAATAATGTTTTTATTTATTTATTTTAACATACTTTAAAATAGAATTTATTCCTGTGATGAAAAGCTGAATTTTTATCAGCTGTTACTCCAGTCTTAAGTATCACATGATCCTTCAGAAATCATTCTAATATGCTGATTTATTATTAGAATGATCAATGTTGGAGAATATCAACAGTTGTGCTGCCAAACATTTTTAGGAACCTGTGATATTTAATATTAACTTTTAATACATTTTTAATTATTAACTTAATACATCCTTGGTGAATAAAAGTATTAATTTCTTTTAAAAAACAAAACAATAAAAATGTACTGACCCCAAACTTTTGAACGGTAGTATATATATATATATATATATATATATATATATATATATATATATATATATACTGTATACACTTTCTTGCAAGATACTTTTCTTTTCCCACGTGAGTCAGTCCGCGTCAGTCGTGCTCTTTAACCAATCAGATGTGACCTCGCCATTTCAACCAATCATAACCCGCCAGGAGCGCAGCCTAAATCCTGTTTACATGAAATAAACCTCCCGAGCAGGTTTAAGTTTGCGCACCTGTTGCTATGACAGCAAGTCCAGGATGAGCTTCGAAGAACCAAACAATCCAAGATCATGCCAAATCGTCAACAATCAAATCCAGCTAACTGAGTTAGCGAGGTACGAAGAACGGACCCCTACAGATGAAAACCAGTTGTTTGAAACGGCTTTGGCCGCTACAATGACCGAGTTAGACTTGGCTTTTCATTTAAAAGAGGAACAGAAAACCGCGCTCGAATCGTTCCTTTGCCAGAAGGACGTTTTTGCTGTTTTGCCGACTGGATACGGCAAGAGTTTAATCTATCAGTTAGCTCCGCTGGTAGTTAAGCACGAAGAGGAACAGATCCGAAGCGGGCAATGCCAGATAGCATTCGGCAGTCTCGAGTCCTGGCTGTTAAATAAGAAGTGGCGATAAATGTTATCGAACGAGGTCTACCGGGACAACCTGATCGGGATTGTGGTGGATGAGGTCCATCTCATTTACAAATGGTAAGAGTCACTTAGTAAATTTACTGTAACGAAAAACGGAACTATTCAACAGTAATACAGTAGCCTAACTTGAACAGTACAATATGTCTCACTGCTGAATGAAACGCTAGCGTCCATCCACATATTAGTTGATAGTTAATGAATAGTTTGATCGGACCTAATTGTTTTAATGAGGTTGATTCGGCTGTCGTAATTAATAGTTATTAATCTTGTCACATTGTTTATGTTATAACATTGAAATCCACTCTTATATGTTCACCGTTGCTCTGGATACGTCACACCATGTATTGTTGTGATTGGTCTGGAGTTATCCAATTGCGTTCAGTGAGAGTTTCAAATGCACGCTTGGTGCCGCCCCTCGAGTTAGGTCCTTTTCATTGCTCGAACCCAGACCCATAATCTTAATAGATTAGGGTCTGGATTTTTCCAGGCTAGAGTAACCCAGTTCTCTATTATAGATCAGTGTTCGCCCCCTGCTGGACATCTTTGGTTACTGTGTCACGTGATTCAAGCTTCTATACAGCAGGGACGTCCATTAGAGCCTAATACTTACCAATGTGCAAAACTTGTGCAGAATATTCATATTGTTAAAGGTGTATTTTTTATTTTAATTTTCTTTTTTTGAAGAAGGAGGAGGCTGACAGCATAAACTCCTCTCATTACGGATAATGAGAATTGCTATATGAATAATGCATTTTAACAAAAGAAAATTACATTGCGTCATTTGAATTTTGTCATTTAAATTTTCTAAATTAAAATTAATCCTGAACCAGGAAATACAAACACATTCAAACAATAATGAGGTAAAGAGACAATACAGCAAACAGATTGAAGAAACCAGATGAGACACAGAAATGGATGCGTTCAGAATTATAATACAAACACATGAAGAACTTTGAACACAGTAGAGGATAAAACAACACGAAAATGAAGAGGAATAATGGTGATTTACAGCTGATGCACATCAATGTTGATGACAGTAGCAGGAGATGGAGACCTCTGGTGGTAGATTGAGAGTTTGTACAAACACATATGAGACGATCACAAATAAAACTGATCACTTAAAGGGAAAGTTACAGAAACACAAAAGACAAAATAGCCTAATAGAAGCTGATAATATCGAACACTTTTGTGAAGCTGCGCAATTATGATTTTGTTCAGTATATCAGGATAAAATGATTATTAATGGTTCAAAAGCAGGAGCTTGTTTGCCACCACTGAACATCACGTCCTGTGTTTTGCTGCTGACCTAAATTTCAACTTTCATTTAACTCTACTGTTTCAGCATGTATTCAAGCAATAAGGAAATAAAACACTTTATTGACTCATCACTAATGATCCCTGTCAATCATGTGTGGCTCCACCCACAGAGCTCAGGATTGGTTCCTTTGTGCTCCGCCTCTTACTGCAGCATCTTCCTGTTGATCTGAACAAACAATCAGATGAAGAACAACTGACTGAAGTTTATCATCATTATGAAACCTTCCACAAGATACAACATTCAAACTAGAACTGAAGAGAGTTTTATTGATTATAATGAGAAGAGCTGCAGGTTCAGACACTTACTGATGGATTCTCATGTTTAGGATCACGAGTCTTCAGGAGTCTCCAGGCCTGGGATGAACAGTCTGTGTGAAAGAGAGCGAGAGATCGGTCATGTGATCATCTGATGATGATCTGACTTTGGCGTCTCACTTACTGTGAGTGTGTCGTACAGGTCAGAGGTCGTGGACTTGAGCTCCAGAGCTGTATATGTGTCTTCATTGGGATCAGAGATCTACAGAGAGAGAGAGGGATGCAAACATTGTGAGTTCATGTTTAAGATCTGATAGTCTAACTGTACTGACTTTAATGTTTAGAGGAACTTTTTACTGGATCCAGAACCATAGCATCAGGTGTTTGAACATGCAATTTGATATCTCTGTAGCGGCTGTAGGAAACCTCTCTGCATGCAGAAAAAAACACTGTAAATAACTGTGATCATCTCACCGCAGACTCATTCATAGCAGATCTTCTGTTTGTCCTTTTAGTAAGACTGTCAGAAAAAAAAGATAAACAACGCACTGAAAGAGCTGCAATAATTCTTACAACTGTTCACAGATTCATTAATAAACTTAATTACTAAATTAAGCACTAAACAAAACACACAAGTTACTGGAATAACTGCAGTTTATTCTGTTATACATACATGTGTGGTGGAGTCATTCTACGAAACGGATGCCATTTCCACTTTGCAGTTGTCAAAAAATTCATTAAGAACAAACTTTCTATAAAAAAAGACTACAACTTGAAAGACAAGTTAAACCTCCAAAAAACATATTTTCCCTCCTCAGGCACAAACTCCTTATTAATATTGTACTTTTTCTTCAGTCAAGGGCACCTTTCTTGTACCACCCCGTTACGGACAATATGTATGCCATTAGAGTAGTAAAACATGAAATATATTTTCATAATGTTATGTTTTCCTAATAATGAATTGTCTCTTTTTTGCAAACCATCAATATCTCCAATTTAATAAAAAAATTTAATTGTTAGATTTTTAATCTTGAAAAAAATGAATTTGACATCTCAATGGCCTCACTGTTTGTGAAAAAACAAATTCACTCAAAAAATACAAATAAAGTGGCATTTATTTAATTAGTCCACACAATAAGAATATCATATACAACATTAAATCAAGTAGCATTTAACTTTATTTATATATAACGACACCCCTGTGACGGGGTGGTAAGCGGTCCGTGTAACGGTTTGCAGTTCTTTGTTCAATTTGCACCATCAAAATTAAACAGATAAAAATTGGCTTCAAACTTTCATTTTTTCGTTTTTTTTTTTCAAATACCTCACCAACAGATATTTGTCTCTGTTTAATTTTCTGTTCTACAAGTTTAGGTTGTAGCATCCGAATAAGATTTTTAACACGTAAAACATGAGTCGTTATTCTGATTTTGCGCTCGCGGTTGGTCCGTACCATTACTGCCGGGGGAGGAGACTGGGTGGCTGGATTAGCCTACAGCCAGAGCGCTGACGCTTTATGTATTGGAATGAGGTTCATGGATTTGACCATGCAATAATTTAATGGATAGGCCTACTTCAGAACTAGTGGTGTAGTGTAGGATATACGGCGTATACCCACTTTATCAGTCGCCTTTCCATATATCCACTTCTAAGTCACTCAGATGCGCATGATTCAGTATCCTGCATTAGCCAAAAATCATGACAGTGCACCACATGAATAGCTAATTCATGATTGCGCCTAATGCGCCCTAATGCACCACTCTACGCGTGTTCATAGTACGCAAGAGCATGTCAGGGGCAGAGCCATAGAGAGATCTCTATACAGCTCTGGTCAGGGGAGGCGCGTAAAATAATAATTATTATCGATTACTAATTTGGATCAGTATATTGCAACGAAAACATTACCTTAACAATGAAAAGAAGCAGTTTTTTTTACTGTTGGAAATTTCTTAAACCAGCTAGTGAATAATTTATACCGAGGGATAAATATGCGTATACTTCCCACTGGTCAGAACTCAGTAACATTAAGGCGCGTTTTCATTAAGCGTATTTTCAATTCGCAGTTTCAATTTGCGCAATTTAAAGGGTAATGTAAAGGCAGCTAGAAACGCAAAAATGTATAAAATTTTGCCAAAGTTTTACGCAAATATGTAATGGAAATGTGCATTGTGCGTGTTTACAGCCACATTTAAAGTTATTTTTAGTTTCGATATTCGCTGGATTACATTCGCTTGCCACTGTTCAAAGATATCACTATCAGGATTAGTTTTAATAATATGCAACCAATTTATATAAACATGAAAAATTATTTCAAAACTGCCCACGTGTATTGTAGCAGTAAATTTAAACCGGAAATAGCTTTGACGCGTTTTCGCAGCGCTTGATGTGTAAGGGACCGTCTGACAATTCCGTCGACTGGGTTAAAACGTCTAAGTATTTTGATTAAAAAGACTTTTAACATTGAAAAAGCACTTTGTTAAACTGTAAAGCTTGTAAGAAAGAAGTACAAACAGCAAACAGTTTTTATGTTCCAGTGCTTGTACGATGTTCCTAGTGGCCAGAAGATTTTGCCAATAGCTCATTTACTGTGTGAACGGTACACAAATAATTTTTAGAAAACAAATGTAGTTTACCAAAGAGTTTTTTTCATGCTCCAAAGGTAGTATATTCCTACTTACATGACTGACCTACTACAGGTGAGATTTTGTCAATATCTCTCTTATACTCTATGTACAGAAGACAATTTATGAAAAACTTACAGTAAATTACCAGTGGGTTTTTTATGTTCCAAATGTTGTAGTATGTTTATAGACTAGACAGACTTAGTATAGGTGGTAATAGCTCCCTTACTGTACAGTGTTCAAACATTATCATAAAAACCGACTATACACTCCCAAAATATTTTTTTTTCATGTTCTAGGTTGTAGTATGTTCCTAGTGGCAAGATTAACTTACTACATGTGAGATTTTGCCAATATCTTCCTTCAGTTTTCTTTCATGTTGCAAAGGTTGTAATATTTTGCAGTTACAAGACTGACTTATGAAAGGTGAAATTTTGCTGAAACCTCCATTACTGTAGGTACAGTGAATAAAAATACATTTAGAAAAAAATAGCTGTAGTATGTATGTTCCAAGATACACGACTGACATACTGGTGAGATTTTGCCAATACCTCCCTTCATATGTGTGAAGTACACAATTACCTTTGGAACATGATAAAACCTTTTTGGTAAATTACAGTAATTATTTCCTTGAAAATATTTGTATACTGTACTTACAGTAAGGGAGATATTGACAAAGTCTCACCTGTAGCCCAAGCCATTCTGGCTGCTAGCAACTTATTACAACCTTTGGAACATGTAAAAAAACTTTTGGTAAATTACTGTACTTAAAAAAAATGTGTCTGCTGTATAAACAGTAAAGGAGACTTGGGCAAAATTTCACTATTAGTAAATAAGTCTTGTAACAAAGAATGTACTACAACATTTGGAACATTAAAAACCTTCTGGTGCATTACAGTATTTTTTTTTTTTATAAAAATGTGTATACTTGCGCATACAGTGAAGGAGATATTGGCAAAATCTCAACTGTAGTAAGTCAGTCTGGAGTTGGACACCTACAGCCTTTATGAACAGCCTTCAATGTATTTACAGTAGATTTTAGTGTACTGGCAAAATCGCACCTGTTGTAAATCATTATAAGTATTAAAAGCTTTATGGTTTAACAATGTGTTTTTTCAATGTTAAAAGTCATTTTAATTAAAATGCATTGGACGTTTTAATCCAGTCGGTGGATTTGTCAGATGGTCCCTTTCACCCTTACACATCAAGTGCTGCGATAGCGCATCAAAGCTTTCTCCAGTTTAAGTTTGCAATACAACAGTTTTAAAATATTTTTTCATGTCTATATAATTGTTAAAACTAATCGTGATAGTGATATCTTTGAACAGTGGCAAATGAAAGCAATACGGCGAATATCGAAACTAAAACTAACTTTACCACACTATCATACAGACAATCTGTGGCTGTTAACGCAGTCACAGTTACTGGGTTCTGATTTAGACAGTAAATTATACTATACTACAGCGCTCTGGCTGTAGGCTAATCCAGACACCCTGTCTCCTCCCCCGCCGGTAATCGTACGGACTATAGCTCTGGTACGGACCAACCGCGAGTGCAAAACACACAAAATGGAAAATCAGAATAATGAGTTATGTTTTATGTTTGTTAAAAAATCGTATACAGATGCCACAACCTAAAATTGTAGAACAGAAAATTAAACAGAGAGACAATTATCCGTTTTTGAAGTATATGTAAAAAACGAAAAAATGAAAGTTTGAAGCCAATATTTATCTGTTTAATTTTGATGGTGCAAATTGAACAAAGAACTGCAAACCGTTACACGGACCGTAAGCGATGTGACGGGGTGGTATGGACAAAGTGTTTCTCTATATGAACTGCTGGTTTTAAATTTTGTGCATACATTTCACAAGGGCATGTGTTTATTTGACTGCTGTGCAATAATCAAAAAAGACACCTGTATGGTCACCCTACCTGTATAAGAATCCTATATTAGAATAGTTTCACACATCTTCTCATTCAAACAGGAAGCAGAACCACCCCGTCACGTTAAAAAATTTCACGTGGTAAATTTCATCCCAAAATGGCCGCAGATCTCCCATGTGGTCAAGTTTCTAACCTAGCATGCATGCATTTAATCTGAAATTTTATTTTCTTTCCATTAATAATGTAAAAGAATTAATAAAAAACAGTTTCCCCTATCTACTTTGCGTGTCGGGGTGGTAGGGTTAAGCTTGACGGACCCTGTCTAACATCAAATAAACAATGTAAAAGAATGTCATTATTTGCCTGCTTTTGTTCTGGTGTCTGTAAGGCTCAAATTATGTCACTTCCTCTTTGTGATGTCATTTAAAGCAACAGTACATTAATTATAGAAAAAAAACAAGTTAGTGTGACGGGGTGGTAAGTTAAACTGCGGGACACACACAAATCATAAAATATTTACATACAAATTATATTTTATTTTGAATGAATATATCTTATGTAAACAGGGGCACACATATAATGCTGAAAATAATAAAAGTTTGAAAAAATATATAACTTATTTGGTGATATTTTAGATCAAAATATCATGTTGGTCAACACAGACATGTGAAATTGGTTATGTACTAATGAAAAATGATTAAAAACACTATGTTATTTTTTAAGAATAGTGTTCTATCATATATCATGTTAACAGAAACACTTGAATTAATAACTTTAAGCTTTGAAAACACACTTTAGGACATTTTCTGTGCCTTAAGCATCTCATCAAACGTTGCGGACCCAAATGGCACCCGTTTGGTAGAATGACTCGGTAAACAAGAATACTTTACTTAAACATAACACTTAACCAACATGTAGTAAATTAATACTGCAAACATACAGCAGTTATTTTGAAAGGAACGTCTTACCAAATGTACATCACAAAAGCACCTGATGCTCCACCGAATAAAACACCAACAGCAGCAACAGCAGCAACAACCACAGATGAGAAACATCTGACTGCTGAAATACAGACAAAGATACACTGATATTTGAATAACAGCACTAGATATAACCAAATATATTGACTTACAAGGAAGCAAACATGTGGTTGAAATTTAGAATATTATTCATAAAACTCACATTTGATGTTTAAAGTCACAGCATCAGAGTCTTTCTCTCCATGTTTATTGATGGACTTGCACTTGTATTCTCCACTGTGATCAGAGCTGATCTTTGAGATGCTGTAGATTCTTCCAGATCCTACAAACGTTCCTCCTTTAAACCAGCTGATTTCTGCAGGTGGGTTTGAATCACTGCTGCAGATCAGAGTCACTGAATCTCCCTCCACTATTTCACCAGATGGACTGATGGACACTGAGACGCTCTTGGGTGGGTCTTAAAAAAAATCACAAAAAAATATATATTTATTGACTAGACCTTTGAGTGATCAGTCGGTAATGTGATCTGCAGATGATCATAATAGAGATGTTCTTTAGTATCATATGTTTCATAATAAACTCACACATGATGTTTAAAGTCACAGCATCAGAGTATTTCTCTCCATGTTCATTGATGGACTTGCACTTGTATTCTCCACTGTGATCAGAGCTGATCTTTGAGATGCTGTAGATTCTTCCAGATCCTACAAACGTTCCTCCTTTAAACCAGCTGATTTCTGCAGGTGGGTTTGAATCACTGCTGCAGTTCAGAGTCACTGAATCTCCCTCCACTATTTCACCAGATGGACTGATGGACACTGAGATGCTCGTTGGTGCATCTAACACAGAAGAAAAATACAAAGTATTAATTTGACATCACAAATTTATAAATCCCAAATGTATAAATCACTGCAATATTTACCAGACCAACCAGATGGAAATATATGTATATACTTAATTTGTACACTGTAAAAAATGACCGTGAATTTAACCGTAAAAAACTGTAAAAATGCTACGGTAAAAACCTATGAAATGGTTAACGGTAAGTTTCCTTTCTATATACGGTGAAAAACTGTGTTGGACATTGCATGTTATTTTACGGCAGTATACCGTTTTTTGAAGTGAAAAAGAATGTAATATTTACAGTGAATAACCGTAAATTGACACTCCCAGAATTCCCAGTGTTTCATTTTTTTTATTTGATGTTTTTTGTTGAAATAACTTTTTCTTCTTAGATTTTTCTTGGCGGTTTTGTACATTAGGGTTGTATGTTACATCTAATGTTGTTAAATTAATGTTTTTTGCATTAAATCAGTTTTATGTGTGTTACCATGATGGTGTTTAGTGTTTGTGTGAATGACACTGTGCACCTTCTATATGTGCTATTATTTTAAATTTCTTTGTGTTGGGCTTTAGTTCATCATGTGAATTTCTCATCACCACCTGCATTTGATGGTTATCAGTGTATTTCAACGGTACAAAACAGATTTCAGTAGTTCAAAAGGTTGGTACATCACTGTTATATCAGATAAAAAAAATCAGAAATTATGGTATTTACCTGTATATTTAAGTGAAAACCGTAAAATGTAAAACTTTGCTGCCAAATTTTTACAGAAAAACTCGTAACCACAGCTGCCAGGTTTTTCCCGTAATTTTTATGGCTTTTTTTACAGAGCATGTGTTGTATCCATTTAGTCAGATGCATTTACAATGTAAAGGTATGAACCAAATGGTCCATACAGTTAGAATAACAAAGGAACATTGGATCTTCATCAGGAGCTCCTAACAGTATCTATTGTTTGCAAACCTCTTGTCTTCAAGTATAAAGTTCTCTCTCACAGTCAGAACTGAAGCTATAGGACTCCTACAAGGGTTTACGATTATTTGAAGGATGACATGCTAACATGGCTGTTGAAGAACTTCTACACTGCTACCTTCAATACATTTTTCTCCCAATAAGAACTCAAGCTTACATATTTTATATATCAGAGAAATCTAATAGATTGGGGAGCCACCCGAACCACTGCTTAGACAAAATCTAACACAAAGGACAACATTTGTAAACAATTTCCTTATAGTTACCTTACAAATGATTTTTTTTTTCTTTTAGAGACTGTTGAAAAGGCCCAGTATTTCATAGTATTTTCTGATTTGTCGTTAATGTGACAGGACGACATTTTAGTTTCTCACAGTCCTGTCAATGGCTCACTACAGAGTTGCTTTTATTATTATTATAGCTTTTGCTTTACATTGAAGTTGTTTCTCAGTTGCATATTTTTCCATCACTTTGGATTACATAGTTTTCACATACATTAATATATTTCATACTGTATGCATCAGTAATACATAAATAAAACAGGTAAGATTTATGTAGTACTTCACAGCAAGGTCCCCATGTTAACCACTGCTTACTGTTCATGTGTTTCCACAATACAGAGTGTCAAATAGGACTGATGCAGTGTTGATAGTAATGACACAATTGTATGACTTTGGTGAAAGGACAAGAGCTCCCACAAAACCTACTGAACATTTATCAGAAATATAATCCTGAACTCTGCTTGCTTTCCAAAGACATCTTAAAAGAGGAAAACTCAATCTTTACTCACACGTGACACTGAGATGAACAGCAGGAGAGATGTAAGTGTGTCCATGTAGAGCACAGCTATATCTGCCTGCATCCTCTCTTCTGACTGACTGCAGCAGGAGTTGATTGTTTGTGTCTCTTCTCTCAGTTAATGGCTGTGAGTTTCTGTACCAGATGAATGTTGCTCTGTCAGTCAGAGTGCAGCTGCTTTTACATGTCAGACGGACTGAATCTCCCTCTGTCACTCTCTCAGGAGACTCCACCTGAAGATCTGAACACAACACACACATTATATCTAGTGCTGCTGTCATACACTCATTATTATTCAACATAATGCACAGAAGAAGAGTGAAACCTCATGAAAGTCACCTGTGACAGTAAGACTCACTCCTGGACGACCAATCCATATTTCAGATTTACTAGTTGTAAAACTGAAATAGTACATGTGTTCATCTTTCTGTGTCACATGACTCAGTCTGATGGTGCAGTTCTGCTGTTTATCTCCCAGATACTGAAGCCTCTGACTGTATTCAGGATCCCCAGACAGAACATTGTGCTTTCCAGTGTTTTTGGTCCAGAACACTCTCATGATCTGATATCCAGCAGGGTATGTATAAGTGCAGCTCATTATCACTGATGAGTCCTTTAGTGCACAGATGTGTGAATGACTGTAACTCACACTCCAATCAGCACTAGAAACCCCTGAAACACACAATTTATTAGAATTAAAATGTTGTTTTATCAGTTCCAACAGACCATGAACACAGTAATTTTTACTACTTTAAAACAGCAGCTCATTACAGAAAATAAAGACAGATTTTCACAGAATCCATTGAGTGATAAATGATGTGAAGTTCATCATCAGCTTGTATGAAGTGTGTTGCAGAAAGCAGAAATAAAACCAGAGAGACAAAGGAGTAAAAAATAGAACCAGGAAATCAGCCGCGAACAACATGCTGCTCTATCAAATAATGAAAAACAAGAGTAAGAAAATAAAGTTAATTTATTAAATACCGTCTTTTTTACTTTGTCTAACATCTTTAAGTTCATCTATATGAGAGTGAACTCATTTGCTGAAGTACGTATTTAACATATTCACTTCTGAGATCAAGAACCAAAGATATTTACAATCTATTGTTACACAGATATTCAGATCTGAACAATGAGCACATCCCTCCTAAACCACCTGACACTGACTAGCAAATAACAAAAGACTATTGGACATTCATAAAAGGCACAAGCCCTTTGACATATCTCACCCAAACTTCCTGAATATGCGAGTACAGGACAGAAGAAACTGCTCATCCGCTGCTCATTGTGAGACCCTCAATAAAAACATCAGAGTGTTTCTAATGTGAATGTAAGAGAAACTCACCGTGAATCATGAGCAGAAAGATCAGAGGAAGACGAGGAGCCATTCTGACCAACATCAGCATCAAATATATCTATAATACAGCATTAATCAGCACTGATAATAATATACTAAACATTACCCTATTGTTAACATTTCTCATGTTTGGATATGTATGTTATATGAGCAATTATCATCAGTTTTCATTGAAGTACGAGTGTGTTAGTCTTACCGTGTTGAAGCTCATCAGATCAACAGCAGACAAATGACTGACTGTTTTAACACATGCACTTCTAGCTCTAGACATGACCGTTTGTGTGGTTAACACTGTTATTACACATAGTTGCAGAAATATCAGTGTTTTTCTCTCAAACAGAGAACAACTGGACAATTACTAGATTAAAACAAAAGTAAAATGGTGTTTAGTTTCAAAATATT
The DNA here is from genome assembly GCF_049309525.1 of Garra rufa. Classification (NCBI taxonomy): domain Eukaryota; kingdom Metazoa; phylum Chordata; class Actinopteri; order Cypriniformes; family Cyprinidae; genus Garra; species Garra rufa. The sequence goes on along the minus strand of NC_133366.1, from coordinate 5,795,378 downwards.
GATAATATTGAGCACTTTGATACCGTAAAATAATACTTTGTCCATTGTGAATATGCACAATTATGATTTAGTTCAGTAGATCAGAGTAAATTGATCAATTATGATTAAATAGCAGGACTACACTGTAAAATAAGAAAGCGCTTGTATCTCTTTTAAACATCACTTCAGATGTTTTGCTCTGCTGACTGAGCTTTAACATTATATATTTACACAACAATTCACCACACAGAAGTTAAAGTTGGTGATGAAAAACATGCTGCACTATCTAATACACACTGTTAAGAATCGCTGTAAAAAACGGCCAAATTTTGACAGTAACATGTTTTCCATTAAAACAGTGTATTCTGGGTATTATTTGTCAATTTCGAAAAGTAGCCTGCTGCTATGTATCGTGAATTAACAGCATTCAAAATCGACACTCAGAGACTGTTTAAAATCAAACTCTACACCCTCATTCCCTATTCCCTACATGAGTTTACTAATATAGTCCACCTTACAGAGATAATGAAAACTAATGAGTGACTTCAGACACTGACGACCAGCAGCTGTTAATGAGCAGAATCACTGATTGACAGAGAAACAAGACAAACACAAGAACTATAGAACTGACTTCAGCCACAGCCTTAGATGAAATCAACTGAAAATTGAAACAACTCAACACACAGCTTTACCAACTTCACGCATTTCTAACCGGACAGATTTTATTTCTGTCAGATGTCTATAGAAGATCTTATTGAGAATGAACAGATGTTTAGATGATGATGTTTTGTTTTGTTTTGTTTGATGATACCATTGTGGAGATCAGTGTTTGCTTTAATTGAATTGGGCTCCTGACTCTTGATATTTAAACATAGATATTTTTGCTGCAACTGGGCTTTTTATGATGCATTAGTGAAAGTAATGCTGGTCAGTTGATGTTGACTATTCTTAGTTGAGCATGAACATGATCTGTTGTGGTTGTTTTTCCACCAAGTGTGTTACAGCACACAGCAAAATACCCAGTGTTATTTTAACACACTGAGTGTGGACACATATAGACACTGAAGCAGTGTTGAAGTTAACAAGATAATTAGGTGATTAACAAAGTGATGATTGATCATTATTGAAGACACCTGATGCTAATAAGCAGAATCACCAAAGGAGAAAACCAAAAGTTTTGAGCAACCATTATAGCGGTCAATGTTTGCATTAGTTAGGCACTTGACCCTTAGATCTTCAATATTAGGTCTTGTTTGGCTGCTGTATTTGAGTTATAACAGTTAGACATAAGCTCATGTCATCAGGTGATGATTATGATTTATCATATTCATTGTTTGAGGTGAATCACCTAGTGCCTAATCTCTTAACTTTTTTTTTCTTATTTTTTACTAATTGTAATAGCCTTGACAAGCCACAGAAAACCCAGCTAAGAATAATTCCTTTGCATCTTGTTTTTGAAATAAGTGTTTCATGTCGGCACACATAGACATCAAGAACCAGCCCATGAATCTCAACAATGGTGACAAACGGCATATTCAGATAAACAGATCAACTCTGAACTCTCATCATTTATTCATGCCGCAATGCATGATGGGAGTCATGGATGAGTTCTGATTGGTTACAACACGCTTTTTGATGGTCACCGTTGTTGTGATTCTCATGTTGATTCTTCATGTCTGTGTGTCTAAATTAAAATAAAAAAAAATTTCATCACCTGTCTGATAATGCCAAAACTGATTGCTCTTTTGATCAACGTTTCTTGTAGCCTGACAAGCCAGACCCACATAAATGTAGGGTCTGGGCATTCTCCATAGACAGCGCTCAACCGGAGGGGCGGGATAAACGGTTGTCTTTCAAACTCCTTCTCCACGCAATAGGATAGCGCTACAACCAATCAGAGCAACGAAGGAGAAGACGTAGTCAGAGCCATACAGAGAGTATGTATGGCGCTGGACGTAGTCAACTCCAAATATACATCCTTCTTTTGTAAGAACGACCTCTTTTTTCTTGTGAAAAGCTTAAAGTCTTTCAGAGTGGCGGCCAAAGCCGATTCGAAAGAAAGTTGTTCGCTAGCAGCAGCCATCGCTCTCTGACGGAACCATAGACTGACGGAACTTATGGTCGCAGGTCAGTCGTCATCATGTTAAACCCGCCCACCGACTCGTGATTGGCCCGGTCGATTTTGGATTTTTGGAAATCTCAAGTGAACGGAGAGTTACTAGACTGCCCTTGGAAGCAAATGTAATTTGCTTCCGCTAGGGGCGCGTCTAGATTCTAGGCTACGTTTCTTGTAGTCTGTAAGAAAATCCTATGTCAAATACTCAAGTCACTATATGATGATTATGTCAAGCACAGTAAATTAGGGGTGTGTGATACTGCAAATTTTGGTATCGATCCGATACCAAGTAAATACAGGGCCAATATCGCCGATATTGATACCGATACCGATTCTTTTTCCTTTCAAAACCATAAACTTAAATAACCAATTACACATTGTGTATCAATAATAACTAATGTTGATATGACTAAAATATTATATTATATTGTATTTATTTGACCCTCTATTCTAATTATATTCTTTATAAAACAAATCTTTTAGACTCTATTAATTTACTTACTGCTTGTTTTCTTAACAAAAAAAATCTAATTAAAAAAAAACCTTTCTATGTGTAGACTAAATATGAGAGTTGTCATAGCATTGGCATGTTACTGCGGTTTTGTTGATTCTGATTGCTTCCAGGTCCTCTTTTGTATAGTCGATTTTAGATGAAAGCGTCTGCTAAATGTCTATACGTAAATGTAATATTATTCACCTATTATTCATCACAAACTGTGGATATTCTTTGCCTTTCTAAAAGGAGTTTGCAAGCAAAGGACCCTAGAATATAAAAGAGCAATGCATATAGTTTTATGTTAAGCATTTACCTCCCATAGAGTTAACAAAAACTTAACATGGCTTAATGCATTAAAGAAAAATTTTAAAAGGCCAAACCCAGTATACTGATGATGCTAATGATGTGCAGGCAAGCAGCACAGGATATGAACACAAAGTGCATGCAAGTCAAGTGTTTTCCTCTGATAGAATACCATTTATACAGAAAACATTTAACGTGGCTTAATGGTTAAAGACAGTGATACTGTATAAAAAGGCCAAATCCGAGAAATGTAGTGGGTCTGGCTTCCAGTCTCATCTGCTTCCAGCTAATTTTGCAGTACAAAATAGCTCGTTTTGCCGATTGATATTGGAAACAGGTGTTTCTTACCATACTATTTTAATGTATTGTCTTATTTATAAACACACAGGGTGGATAGCAAAAACAGTTTTATCTGATTATTGCAGTGTTATTTTTCTCATTATTTCCCTAACTTGCCTAATGAAGCGAACATCTCGTACATTCACAGAAAGAAAAGTTTACTTCTGCATTGAAAAATAATGTGGATAAGTTGGTGTTGTTGCCACAGATGCAAATTTGTACTGTTCCAAATTTCGCTTTAGTCAAAAGTATCCGCTTACGCTTGGAGTCACGTGAAGACATGACAACAAAACAGCATAGCAGTGGAGCAGCAGCAACATTTGCATACGGGATGTGAAAACAGCGGTATATACACATCTACTCTTTATTAATGCATTAAGCAAGGCACTAAGTGCAAAAGAGAAAAAAAATGAGTTAAGTATCAATCTCAGCAGGCTAGTATCAACCTGATTCCAATAGCAACGTTAGTATCAATATTAGGATTGATCCACCCACCCCTACAGTCAATGCCACCTGATGACTTTTACTCTTGGCTTGTCTGGCTATCATAACTCAATAATTGCAGTCAAACAATACCTAACATTAAAGATTTAAGGGTCAAGAGCCTAACTAATGCAAACACTGACCACTATAATGGTTGCTTAAAAATGTTGGTTTTCTCCTTTGGTGATTCTGCTTATTAGCATCAGGTGCATGGGCGTAAATTTCATTTAACAGTAGGGGGGGGGACAATAAATATAACATTTCTCATGAGCAATTTTTGAAAGGGACACTAAATAATACAGTCAAATTGTACTTATAAAGATACACAACAATTAAAACATGGAATTAAAAAAAGGTTTAAAATTGTATTTAAAGTGAGGTCAATTCGGACGTAATACAGTGCTCATTTAGTAAATGCAAAGCTAAATGAGACTATTCCCAGTCGCTACGAGCGGGCCTCGAACCAGGGTCACCAACACGGTAGGCTGACGCACTAACAAGGAAGCTAAAGGCTTCACCCACTAATAATACTCGCTAGTTTGTCTTGACATGAGGGGACTGAGTTTTACCTGCACAGCACCTACTGGCTGGTCTCTGTTAAACAATTTTCTATTTGTGGCCGTTAATATTATGCCAAGTCGTCAAAAATAAAACAATGCATGGGAAACGGCTTTGGCGTGTTAGTTGCAGTGCATTATGCAACAAGCTATGGTAAACAAGCTAACGTTAACTAGATAAGTATTTTAATCGCTAACATTGCAGATTCATGGAAAATTACATAGGTAATAAGCATTTTTGTCGCAACCAATCTGTGAATGAGTCTGCATCAACTACATTAAAGAGAATCGCTTTATTTAAAGTTAAAGAAATACCCTACTTACTGGTGTTCAACGAGCAGCAGCCACACACCTGACTCGTGTGTAGAGCAGGTAGTGGGCCAAACCACTGTGAGGAAGGGGAGGGGAAACTCTAAATGTTTCTAAATGCATTTTTTTTTTTTTTTTTACTTACACGAGTATTTTAGGTATACATACATATATTTTCACAATAGAGAGTGCGATTTTTTTTATGTTTTTTTTTTTTAGATGGGGGGGGGGGGGGGGAACAACTCTCTGATTTACGCCTATAATCAGGTGTCTTAAATAATGATCAATCATCACTTTTTTACTAACCTAATAATATCATTAACTTCAACACTGCTTTAGTGTCTATATGTGTCCACACTCAATGTGTTAAATTAACACTGGGGATTTTGCTGTGCAGGAGATATTTTGGTAACATAACAATCAGAGAAAAAAGATTCAATAGATAATATTATAAACTACAGTAGCATTTGTACTCAAATGGAGACATGAAGAATCAGCACATGAATCTCAACAATGGTGACAATTCAAAAGCTTCATGCTGCAATGCATTCTGGGTATCAGCACAAAACCTCACCATTGTTGAGATTCATACGTGATTCTTGGTGCTTGTATCTAAACTATACCAAAGCTTTTATATATATATATATGAGTGGTGTTTTCATAACTGGATACAGTTTTTTTGTTTGTTTGTTTTTTTAATCTAGCATCAATATTCAATGAAAGAAAAGACACTGAATAAAACCTGTCATTACCAAACCATAAACAACTCTAGATTTTTTCTTCTCTTTAGTGTTTTTTTTTTTTTTTTTTTGCCATAACAAGCATGTTGCAAACACATAATTACAACATCTGCAAAATTGCTTTACAATTTAAAGCTATATTTTTAGTTGTTGTAATTATGTGTGTTTGCAACATGCTTGTTATGAAAAAATCTAGAGTTATTTATGGTTTGGTAATGACTAGGGCTAGGAATCGACTCCAAAAAGAATCGATTCCTCGATTCCGAGGCATTAGGAATAGAGAGTCGATTCCAACGTGTGGAATCGATTCCATTAAGGGGAATCAACTCCTCATTCAGAGCCGTTTTCAGTTCAGCAAAACTTACAATTAGGTGCCTCAAACGGAAGGCTGCATCCCATGAAAGCTGCATAGAGTCGGTGACCAATGAAAACGAGTCATTTCTAAACTCGTCTGAAATTATCCCACTGATCTGTATAATGATAAATGTTCTCTATTATAGATCAGTGGTTTAAGGCTGCATGCAATTTGCCTCTTGCTCGCTAAGTCTGATTTATTTCCACGAAAAATATTGTTCGGATAGATTTTTTAAATGAGCCAGTTCAAAAAAAACATTCTGAAGTTTTTTTATGGGGAAACTGGCTCATGTTGTCCACAATTTTGAGCGCTGCACGACAGAATAGATGATGACGTGATCGAGGGTCTTGATATTATTTACATTTTAAATAAATCATGTTGTTAACCATTCTATCAGCAAATGAAAGAAAACGCAGAGAGCGCATCTGATTGACAGCTACGCCACGAGCTCTTATATCATTGTTGATAAAGTTCAGTTTATTTTGTTTCAGTGTATAGTTAGCTAATTTTGTCATTTTAGACATGTCATATCTTGTTTTATTCATGCAATAAATGCATGTCCACTGCTGAGCTGTGGGTTATGACTAATTTTAATGGGCAATGCAGACAAAATTACAATTTAAAATCAGTCAGAGCTACAAAAAAAAAAAAACGTTATTTATTTATTTTTTTACAAATGAAGCTTAATATTGTGATAAGGCAACTTTCTACGACCTTTACATACTGCATTCATCGCAAAATTAATTTCCTCCGAACTTAAAAACAAAAAGGAAAAAATAATCGGAAACAACAGTGAGGAATCGATTCTGGAATCGAATCCAATCGATTCCAGAACCAGGAATCAGAATCGGAATCGATTCCAAAAATTTCGGAATCGAACAGCCCTACACAGTAAAGTCCCCAGTGTTAAATCAACACTGCTCAGAGTACATATGGTCCCACTCCAGATAGTGTTAAAGTTAACGAGGTAATTAGGTGATTAACAAAGTGATGATTGATCATTATTGAAGACACCTGATGTTAATAAGCAGAATCACCAAAGGAGAAAACCAACGTTTTTAAGCAACCATTATAGTGGTCAATGTTTGCATTAGTTGGGCTCTTGACCCTTAAATCTTTAACTCTAGATTTTGTTTAGTTGCTGTATTTGAATTAAAACCACCAGACATAAGCTCATGTCATCAGGTGATGATTATGTTTTAACATATTCATTGTTTGGCATGAATCACCTAGTGTCTAATCTATTAGTGTTTTTTTTTTTTTTTTTGCTTATTGTAATAGTCTTGACAAGCCACAAAAGATCCATCACTTCCTATTTTTCTTTTTTAGAAAATATTTTTTTACAATCTGTTTAAAAAAGAGGTGTTTCATGTCAGCACACATAGACATCAAGAACCAGCCCATGAATCTCAACAATGGTGACAAATGGCATATTCAGATAAACAGATCAACTCTGAACTCTCATAATTTGTCCATGCCGCAATGCATGATGGGAGTCATGGATGAGTTCTGATTGGTTACAACACGCTTTTTTTCACCATTGTTGTGGTTCTCACGCTGATTCTTTATATCTGTGTGTCTAATCACAGCCAATCAAAACCTAATATTGAAGATTTAAGTGTCAAAAGCCTACCTAATGCAAACATTGACAACTATAATGGTTGCTTAAAAATGTTGGTATTCTCCTTTGGTGATTCTACATGTCTAGATTTGAGAATAAATGTTATAGTAGTCTTAAATATAATCTATTGTACAAAATAGCAATCAGTTTTGGCAGAATCAGACAGATGATTAAAAAAAAGGGTTTATTTCAAATTAGACACACAGACATGAAGAATCAACATGAGAATCACAACAACGGTGACCATCAAAAAGCGTGTTGTAACCAATCAGAACTCATCCATGACTCCCATCATGCATTGCGGCATGAATAAATGATGAGAGTTCAGAGTTGATCTGTTTACCTGAATATGCCATTTGTCACCATTGTTGAGATTCATGGGCTGGTTCTTGATGTCTATGTGTGCTGAAAAGAAACACCTCTTTTTAAACAGGTTGTAAAAAAAATCTATCCAAAAAGAATAGGAAGTGCTGGATCTTATGTGGCTTGTCAAGTTTAAAAAAAAAAAAAAACAAACTAAGAGATTAGACACTAGGTGATTCACGTCAAACAATGAATATGTTAAAACATAATCATCATCTGATGACATGAGCTTATGTCTGGCTGTTTTAACTCAAATACAGCAGCCAAACAAGACCTAATATTGAAGATCTAAGGGTCAAGAGCCTAACTAATGCAAACACTGACCACTATAATGGTTGTTTAAAACTTTTGGTTTTCTCCTTTGGTGATTCTGCTTATTAGCATCAGGTGTCTTCAATAATGATCAATCATCACTTTGTTAATCACCTAATTATCTTGTTAACTTCAACACTGCTTCAGTGTCTATATGTGTCCACACTCAGAGTGTTAAATTAACACTGGGTATTTTGCTGTGTGCTGTAACACACTTGATGGAAAACACAACAACTATAGATCATGTTCATGTTCAACTAAAAATAGCCCACATCAACTGACCAGCATTACTTTACTAATGCGTCATAAAAACCCAATTACAGCAAAAAAAATATCTATGTTTAAATATCAAGAGTCAGGAGCCCAATTAAATTAAAGCAAACACTGATCTCCACAATGGTATCGTCAAACAAAACAAAACATCATCATCTAAACATCTGTTCATTCTCAAAAAGATCTTCTATAGACATCTGACAGAAATAAAATCTGTCCGGTTAGAAATGCGTGAAGTTGGTAAAGCTGTGTGTTGAGTTGTTTAAATGTTCAGTTGATTTCATCTAAGGCTGTGGCTGAAGTCAGTTCTATAGTTCTTGTGTTTGTCTTGTTTCTCTGTCAATCAGTGATTCTGCTCATTAACAGCTGCTGGTCGTCAGTGTCTGAAGTCACTCATTAGTTTTCATTATCTCTGTAAGGTGGACTATATTAGTAAACTCATGTAGGGAATAGGGAATGAGGGTGTAGAGTTTGATTTTAAACACAGTCTCTGAGAGTCGATTTTGAACGCTGTTAATTCACGAAACATAGCAGCAGGCTACTTTTTCGAAATTGACAAATAATAACCAGAATGCACTGTTTTAATGGAAAACAGCATGTTACTGTCAAAATTTGGCTGTTTTTTTTTACAGCGATTTTTAACAGTGTACGATCCTACCAAACCTCTTATCTTGGCGTGTGATGCTTCTCCATATGGGGTAGGGACTGTTCTGTCTCATAGGATGGAAGACGGAACTGACAGACCAGTAGGATTTGTATCACGAACATTAAATGCAGCAGAAAAGAATTACTCGCAATTGGATAAGGAGGGGTTGGCCGTCCTTTTCGGGTAAAGAAATTCCACACATATGTGTATGGCAGACCATTTACCATTGTGACCGATCACAAGCCTCTGATAGCACTGTTTAATGAGCTCAGAGAAGTGCCTCAGATGGCTTCTCCACGTATTCAAAGATGGGCAGTGACTTTAGGGGGGTATGAGTACACTATTTTGTATCGAGCAGGCCGTGAGCATCAAAATGCTGATGGGCTGAGCCGGTTGCCACTGTCTGAAAAAGGAGTGGAGACCCCAGCAGAGGAGGAGAGAGTGCTACTGTTGGATGAGAATGATGTGTCATTGATTAAAGCAGAGCAGGTGGAAAATGGACTGTTAAAGATCCTGTGTTGGCACGAGTAAGGGAGTACGTGCTTAGAGGATGGCCCAAGACAGTGGAGGATCCAGCCTTTGGAGTATACCTTAAAAAACAGGATGAACTGAGTGTCCAGGGAGGATGTGTATTGTGGGGTGCACATGTAGTGATTCCCCCCCAAGGCCGGGCAGCCATACTCAGACAGTTACACAGTGGCCATCCAGGCATAACCAGAATGAAGGGGTGGGCACGGAGCTATGTATGGTGGCCCCAGATGGATGCTGCTGTGGAAGGGCTGGTAGAAGCATGTAGCAGATGTCAGGAGAGCATGTCCTTGTGCACCTTTACACCCTTGGGAAATTCCATATTGATTATGCTGGTCCGTGGCAAGGAAAAATGTTCTGATTCTGGTGGATGCGTACTCTAAATGGATAGAGTCGTTTCCTTTGAATAATTCCACATCTGCGGTTACCATCCAGTGCCTGAGACAAAGTTTCAGCCAGCATGAGTTACCTGAAATTGGACAATGGCAGTTGTTTTACTAGTAAGGAATTTCAGGAATTCATGAGTCGTCAAGCACATAACCACGGCACCCTACCATGCAGCTTCTAATGGTCTGGCTGAGCGAGCTGTGCAAACGTTTAAGAGTCTGATGAAAAAGAGCACAGGAGATTCCATTGAGGCCAGGCTAGCAAGAGTGTTGTTCAGTTATCGAATTACACCGCAGTCGACTACCGGAAAATCACCTGCAGAGCTGTTGTGTGAACGCAAACTGAGGTCTACCCTGGATCTTGTTCAACCTGGCTTCAAAAGTCAAGTGCAAAACAAGCAATTGAAGCAGAAGTGGTATCACGACATGCATGCAAAAGAGAGTCATGTGAGTGTTGGTGAAAACGTGTATACCAAGAACTTCAGTTCAGGACCTACCTGGATTCCAGGAGCAGTGCAGAAAAGGACGGGGCACTTGTCGTATACCATCGCACTTGGTAGTGGCCAGGTAGTGCGTCGGCACATTGATCAGGTGAGGGCCAGACAGGTGCCATCTCCGGCTGAAACAGCTGTGGGGTTGGATACTTCCTTGCAAGAGTTGGAGGAGTGGCCATTGCCTGAATCAGTAGACCCTGCACCATCAGGGAACAGTGTTGGACAGCAGACAAGTGGAACGACACCCGAGGTCACTGTGTCAGGGACTGTGAAGGCAGCAGAGTATGTGAGCGGAGTGGAGCGGCAACAATTTCCCCTCCGCGCTCAGTGCATTTAATAATCGCTCCTCTCCAGCTCCACTCCGGGTTCACAATTTTCCGCTCCCGCTCCACTCCTCGCTCACTGATATCAGAAACACCGCTCCGCCTTCGCTCCGCGTCAAAACATTCAGAAATAGCCTTATGTTTTAAATATAACGGTCCTGTTCATAACACATATTAAAACAACAGGAGAGTTTGGAATAGTGTGCAAACTTTGTACCTACCACATACCAAGCTAATAACATTGTCAGCATTAAAAGAGTATAACTACTGCTTTATGCAGTGCAAGGTTTGTAATGAAAATAACTACATTTTCGTCAGTTATTTTACATATGGATCGCTGCATTTCTTACAGATTTCTGATAATTCGAAATCGGATACCATTACATTTGTTTTAATGCATTATTGTCACAGCGATTGCGTGTGAATAAGTGCTGCACATGTTTAAATGAGGCTTTCATCTGAATATATTCAGTATCTAGAAGGAACAAACTAAATCCTTGTGAACTATAATTTACCGCTCATGTCCATTCACATTATTTCTGATTTGAGTGATCCATCTCTATCAAGCTAAATGTTTAACATGTGAATGCCTGCTTATTATGCAGTTATATTACGGACCGTTGGCATGAATTGTACTTATGATGGAGCGATGGTGGAGCGCACTTGGAGCGAGTGAAAACCACGACGCTCCGACTTTTCAAAAATCCGCTCCTCCCTCCATTCAAAATCACACCGCTCCACTCCGCGCTCCGCTCGCACTCCGCTCCGCTCACATACCCTGGAAGGCAGAGGAGCAGCCTGAACTCAGAAGGTCTGCGAGGACCAAGAAGTTGCCCAATTACTTAAAAGACTATGCTTAGAGTAGTGGTGAGTTCCCCAGCCACAGGGCAAGAATGCGTCCTGGAACTCACTGGGATGGAGGCAGTCTACCCGGAGTCCCTAGCTTAGGCTGTTTAAAAAAAAAAAAATGTTATGAATGTTATAAATGTTATAATGTTACTATTTTTGATTAAGTTGCTGAGGGACAAGTGTTATCACGGGGAAGGGGATGTAGTGAACTAGCAAGTAACATGTAATTAGGTAGTGTGACCGTTATTAGCTTATAAGAAGCTTACCACTGAGCGTTTGAGAGAGCAGTGTGTTGTTGTTCTAGCCGGGTCCACATCATGTTACAGTGTGCCGCATCTGTAAAATAAACAGATTCAAATTACATCTATCTGCCTCCATATTCTGCTGCCTACTAGAATATTACATTATGCTAATGAAGTCGTTTGACACATAAACACACTATTATATCTACACACTGTCTTCTGAGGAAATAGGCCAAAATTATTCAAGATCTGGTGATACACTGATGTTTATCCACACTCTAAAAAATCGCACTGTAAAAGAACAGTAATCTACTGGCAGCTGTGGTTGCCAGCATTATACTGTTATTTTATAGCTCTCTGCCGTTAATTTACAGCTCTTCATTTTTACAGTATGTTACCATTATTATACCATGTGGTAACTCATTTTATTTTGGAAACCAATTGCTTCAAACCAATTCAGTTAAAAAAAAAAAAAAACTATTGTTTATATGGTGTTCGTAGAGTGAACTTTTTTTTTTTTGAGTCCACTAAGAAGAAATATTTCTTAATATAAACCCACAAACACTTAAAGTGTAATAAGGAAGCAACCGACTTTTACTCAAATCTTTATAGATTGTCATTAACTAACAAAAGTAAAAATTTGTGTAACAAAGTGCTTAGTAAAGAGATTGTCACTATATCAGCAATTCCACAATTACTGTCTTTAAATAAAGCAGCAAAACCTCAGTGCTTGCGGCTCATCATTGCCTGAAGCACAAGCTCTACTCTCCAGCACAATGGTCACCCACAAAACTAAATTAAACTAACAGATCTCTCTTTTACAAAAACACACCAGTTAGGCACAATTAAATATTTACTCTCCTTACCAGTTAATGACTTTGCATAATTGTTTTTCTATGAACATTCACAAATATTTTAGTGAAAATACCTTGCTTTGCTTAGTAAATCTGACTGTTGTGTTTTACAGTATATTACTGTTTTTTCTTGAATTAACAGTAATCTACTGGCAGCTCTGGTTGCCAGCATGTTACTGTTTTTCTACAGTGTGTTGCCGTAAATTAATTACAGTTTATTACTGTTAAATTACATTTCATGCTGTTTTTTTTTCATCGTACATCTTTAACCCTTTAAAACCCACAGCAAAATCCTCAGTTTTAAATGAACACTTATAATGTGTCAACACTACAGAGTGTTTGAGTTAATGAGATAATTATATGATTGATCACGTTCTGATTGAGCATTAGTGATGAACACCAGCTGTTAACAAACAAAATCGCTGAAGAAAAACACAAAAACAACTGACTTCAGCCACAGCCTTAGATGAAATCAACTGAAATAAAAGAAGACATTAAATCTCTCAAGATCTGATTAAACTCCTAAAATAGCATTACCAGCTTCACTTATTACCACACTGAATTTATTTCTGTCAGACGTCTACAGAAGAGAGTTGCAGAGGTTTAGATGTTTTTTTTTTTTTTTTTCACTACCACGGTGGAGATCAGTGTTTACTTTAGTTGGGCTCTTGAACCTTGACATTTTAAAGCTATTTTTTGTTGTTGTAATTATGTGTGTTTGCAACATGCTGGTTATGGTAAAAAAAAAAAATCTAGAGTTGACTATGGTTTGGTAATGACACAGGTTATATCCAGTTATTAAATATTATCTATTGAATCATTTTTTTTCTGATTGCCATGTTGCCAAAAAAGATCTGTTGCACAACAGAATCCCCAGTGTTTATTTAATACATGTAGACACTTAAGCAGTGTTGAAGTAAATGAGATAATTAGGTGATTAACAAAGTGATGATTGATCATTATTGAAGACACCTGATGTTAATAAGCAGAATCACCAAAGGAGAAAACCAACAAACTTAAGCAACCATTATAGCGGTCAGTGTTTGCATTAGTTAGGCTCTTGACTCTTACATTTCAATATTAGGTCTTGTTTGACTGCAATTACTGAGTTATAACAGCCAGACAAGCCAAGAGCAAAAGTCATCAGGTGGCATTGACTGTGCTTGACATAATAATAATAATAATATAGTGACTTGAGTATCTGACATAGGATTTCCTTTCAGACAAGAAACATTGAACAAAAGAGCAATCAGTTTTGGCATAATCAGACAGATGATGAAAAAAAGAGCTTATTTAATTTTAGACACACAGACATGAAGAATCAGCATGAGAACCACAACAACGGTGACCATCAAAAAGCATGTTGCAACCAATCAGAACTCATCCATGACTCCCATCATGCATTGCGGCATGAATAAATTATGAGAGTTCAGAGTTGATCTGTTTATCTGAATATGTCATTTCTCACCATTGTTGAGATTCATGGGCTGGTTCTTGATGTCTATGTGTGCCTATATGAAACACTTTTTTTTAAAACAGGTTGTAAAAAAAAAATATATGCAAAAAGTATAGAAAGTGATGGATTTTTTATATCTTGTAAAGGCTATTACAATAAGCAAAAAAACAAAAACAAAGCTAATAGATTATACATTTGGTGATTCATGTCAAACAATGAATGTGTAAAAACATAATCATCACCTGATGACATGAGCTTATGGCTGGCTGTTTTAACTCAAATACAGCAGCCAAACAAGCCCTAATATTATAGACGTAAGGGTCAAGAGCCCAACTAATGCAAACATTGACCGCTATAATGGTTACTTAAAAATGTTGGTTTTCTCCTTTGGGGATTCTGCTTATTAACAGCAGGTGTCTTCAATAATGATCAATCATCACTTTGTTAATCACCTAATTATCTTGTTAACTTCAACACTGCTTCAGTGTCTATATGTGTCCACACTCAGAGTGTTAAATTAACACTGGGGATTTTGCTGTGTGCTGTAACACACTTGGTGGAAAAAACAACAACAACATATAGATCATGTTCATGCGCAACTATAAATAGCCATCATCAACTGACCAGTATTCCTGTCACTATTGCATCATAAAAACCCAATTACAGCAAAAAAAATATATATTTTTAAATATCAAGAGTCAGGAGCCCAATTAAATGAAAGCAAACACTGATCTCCACAATGGTATCGTCAAACAAAACAAAACATCATCATCTAAACATCTGTTCATTCTCAATAAGATCTTCTATAGACATCTGACAGAAATAAAATCTGTCCAGTTAGAAATGCGTGAAGTTGGTAAAGCTGTGTGTTGAGTTGTTTAAATGTTCAGTTGATTTCATCTAAGGCTGTGGCTGAAGTCAGTTCTATAGTTCTTGTGTTTGTCTTGTTTCTCTGTCAATCAGTGATTCTGCTCATTAACAGCTGCTGGTCGTCAGTGTCTGAAGTCACTCATTAGTTTTCATTATCTTTGTAAGGTGGACTATATTAGTAAACTCATGTAGGGAATAGGGAATGAGGGTGTAGAGTTGGATTTTAAACACAGTCTCTTGAGTGTCGATTTTGAACGCTGTTAATTCACGATACATAGCAGCAGGCTACTTTTCGAAATTGACAAATAATACCCAGAATGCACTGTTTTAATGGAAAACAGCATGTTACTGTCAAAGTTTTTTTACAGCAATTTTTAACAGTGCAATCAAATGCTCTGGTGAGTGAGAAAGTCCCTCCCATAAACCACCTGACAATAACAAATGAGCAAATCATGTTCAAGGCTGTGACATAGAGGACAACTATTGGATATTTATAAAATGGATAAGCTCCGTGACATTTCAGCTTCCTGTTTCATCAACATAGCACAGACAACTGCGTATAATCACTCATTCTGATAATAAAAATGTTATATGAGCTTCATCTATAGAAATCAGTTTTCATTGCACAAGTGTTTGTCTTACGGTCTGGAAGCTCATCAGATCAACAGCAGCCAAATGACAGACTGTCTTAACACATTCACTTCTAGCTTTACTGGCTTTGTGTGGTTAACATGTTTTTTTTTTTTTTTTTTGTTATTTTATTTACACACTACAAAGTTGAAGAAATGTCAGTGTGCCTCCCTTTACAAGACAACGACTAACTAAAACTAACTAAAGAAAGTTATGTATTTTTCTTTAGGTTAATTTAGACATATTCACTCAAGATGTTTAGAGAACAGGATTGTGTAACCAGACATTCTTCTGGCTATTTCACACTTATTATGAAGATTAGTTGATGCACCTGTCACAGCCGATCACTTCAGTTCACCATTGTCTGGTCTCGTCGTTCACACCTGGACACTTACCTGACTGCTTACCTATATAGTCTACACTTACCTGAGCGATCCACCTCAACTTTCTTCAATCTTCAGTTACCAGCTTCATACCTGCTAAAGATAAGACTGTCATTGACTGCCATCACATCTGCAGTGATCCCCTTAAAGGAACACTCCACTTTTTTTGGAAATAGGCTCATTCAACAACTCCCCCCGAGTTAATAAGTTGAGTTTTACCGTTTTGAAATCCATTCAGCCGTTCTCCTGTTCTGGCGATATCACTTTTAGCATAGCTTAGCATAAATCATTGAATCCTATTAGACCAGTAGCATCGCGTTCAAAAATGACCAACGAGTTTCGATATTTGTCCTATTTAAAACTTGACTCTTCTGTAGTTATATCGTGTATAAGACCAGCGGAAATGTAAAGCTGCAGTTTTCTAGGGCGATAAGATTAGGAACTACACTCCCATTCCGGCGCAATAGTCAAGGAAGTTTGCTGCCGTAACATGGCCGAAGCAGGCGCAGTAATATCACACAGCACATGTGGAAATGCCTACTTCTGTCAACATATCCAACGTGACCAACTGCATGCACAGGCAGCGTTCCTCGCCAAGGAGACATTTGTGAGAGATGATTTAGAAGATATTTATATCCTGAACAGTATCTATTTGAACCAGAATTCACTGAAGCTGAGGTTTCGGAACGAGAAAGACAAGAAAACGTGTCTGAACTGCCTGGGACAGAACCGATGAGGAGAGCAGATTCGAGCTGGTGGGGCTTGCCAACCCATGCCGACTGAAAGTGAGTGCCTGTGTTGTCGCGAGTGGGACCAGGTATTGCCATCGATGGCAAGGGTCAATCTATCTGATGAGGAAGTGGCATGTGTCGCAACATCCGGGGACTTGGATGCAATGCTGCATCCTGCAGTAGTAGAGTTTTTTTTCCGATTTGACAAAATAAACTGGAAAAAACGTCACACGCCGAGTGGACCTAATGGCCAGCTGTCACAAGAGTAAGTTATTCCTTCAACCACTACAATATATAATATAAAGATTTTAAATGCATACTGTCCGTTTGCATTTTCAGGCTTATATGCACGATGTACACTTTTACTCAAAACTCACTTTAAAACACCACCGACTGTTCGCAATAACTTTATTTTGCAATCACACAAGGAATTTGGTCATAGCAAATACTAAGCCAACTGTTCGGCCAAACCTAGTCGTCAGGGGTTGCATTTCACAGGTAACGTTAGCCAACAACAACAATAGCAATTAATCATGTTACACTTACAGCCATGGGCGATGCTCCTCGTTGTCCTATCTGTACTCTGAAGATTGTTGTGATGGCTGTGTCCTTTAGACGCCCTGCTGTAGTACCGGTAAAACTATCCAAATAGTCATCTGGTTCAAAATGCTCGGAGCAAACATGCCATTTCTTGATCGTTTCTAACGGTGTTTTGAGATCTATGTTCAGAGCAGCCAGCCATTGATTCATTAGTCAGAATTGCTTTTTTTTTCGTGGGAATTCTATGAAACATGGTAGTAGAGTAAGTCTTCGACTTACTATCACAGCCCCTTACAATCCACATAACCATAGCTAATCACACACAGGTAAATCCAGCCACTAACAATTTACCAGCTGCAACTCTGACAGCTGCAACAAACGGTATTACACAAACTTAGTGCCATATTGGAAGTTACCTAGCTGGGATCTAATTTCAGGCGCTGTGTGATATTACTGCGCCTGCTTCGGCCATGTTACGGCAGCAAACTTCCTTGACTATTACGCCGGAATGGGAGTGTAGTTCCTAATATTATCGGCCTAGAAAACTGCAGCTTTACATTTCCACTGGTCTTAGTACACGATATAACTACAGAAGAGTCAAGTTTTAATTAAGACAAATATCGAAACTCATTGGTCATTTTTGAACGTGATGCTACTGGTCTAATAGGATTCAATGATTTATGCTAAGCTACGCTAAAAGTGATATCGCCAGAACAGGAGAACGGCTGAATGAATTTCAAAACGGTAAAACTCAATTTATTAACTCGGGGGGAGTTGTAGAATTAGCCTATTTCCAAAAAAAGTGGAGTGTTCCTTTAACAGTCACTTACCTGCTATTCACGATTGTCTGCTGCAATCAGTCATTCTTGAGACATGGGACAAAACATGTCCACCAATTATAACTGCTATTAGTTTTAAAAATAAAACATATTTTCAATTGTAAATGCTATGGGGATTAATAATAGAATGTATTTAACACAATTATCCCCTTCAATTTCATTTGCTCATTATTATGTGAAATCTATGACACTTATTGTCTTCTCACTACATCTAAAATGTGTGTCCACAGAGAAGGGTTTATTCATTCATATGCTATAAAATGGATTAAAAAAAATTTAATGATGAAAAAGACCTTGTTTTATCAAAGGCAACACTTAATAATATCTCATATTAAAGCAAGGTTGTTTTTCAGTCAGACATGTGTGTTTAATAAGGTTTCGAAGGTGTGTCCTCACTTTTTGTCAACACCGTCAGACATTACTTAAAATGTAATAAAATCAGGGAATATCAGGGGCTATCACTCTAAAAGGACCCCCTTGCCACAGTCCTCTTCTGCAGAGTACATCAATGTCACACAGGCTCTGCTAAGTTTTATAGTTTTAGAATATTTTAATTCTAATGTTAATATTTTGTGTCACAACTATGATATGTCAACACCAAACATCCAATTTCTGAGAAAATTATTTGAAATCTTTAAACCATTTTATTCTCCTGAAGCAGGTTCCATTAGCCTCTAGCATCAACAGAAAAAAAAAATGTCTACTACATGAACTCCATTTGTTTTGTGAAAGAAATGGCAAATTTGTCAACACCGTCAGATGTCACCACCGTAAGATTTTGTGTTCCAATAATATATCAAAATACTTAAATGTGACTCTTGAATAGAAGATTTATAAACAACAACATACTCACTGTTTGTTGTGGTTGTTTTAATACAGTAATTAATTGATTCAATGTATTTGATAGTTAAAATGACTACAAATTCAGGTTTTGGTCAACACCGTCAGATGTGTCAACTCCGTCAGTTCTGTCACCTCCGTCAGATGAATATTTTGATGATATTTCATTATAATATTTTATATTTGTTGTGGAATTGTTGGTCACATGTGAAAGTGTAATCTGTCTACTAACATGAGAATGTGTTTTGAAATGTTCAAAACATCTAGAAAGCTGTTAAAGAAAGTTGAAATTATATTACACATTCCAAGTTAAAAAACATTTTTTTTAAAAAAAGAGAAAAGTTGGGAGGTTGTATCAAAGCATAGCTCAGTAGCTTAGTACATATAAGATACATAAATGTAGTTTCCTTTGTCTGAGTACAAAGTTTTATTTTTTTCAATTTTGCACCCTGTTTTGTCCCACCTCTCAAGAATGACTGTGTAAACAAACCTGTCGGCAACTGGGATTTATTTTACACCTGTACCTCTACAGGAGAGCAGCAGCCATGCAGGTGTCCGGGATAAACCAAAATAAATGAATACCAATATTGAGTCATTTAATACCTGAGGATAGCGAAACTGTAATTTTCTGGATTCTCTCTGTCTGGCATTTTCATTATATAACTGATGACTTGTGTGATGATAGAGACATTTAGAGACATGTGTCCTTAATAAAGACAAACTAACAAACAATATGGCGGCACAGTGGCTTCACTTTTCTGACATCATGAGTAACCCAGTTCTCTGTTATAGATCAGTGTTCGCCCCCTGCTGGACATCTTTGATTACTGTGTCACGTGATTCACGCTTCCATACAGCAGGGATGTCTATTAGAGCAAAGCAGGTGTTCAGATGATTTACTTACTTATGTGCAGAACTTGTGCAGAATATTTGAATTTTGAAAGGTGTATTTTTATTTCAATTTTCTTTTTTTGAAGCCCAAATGAGTTTTAATTACTTCAGTAATTCCAGAGGAATTTTTTTTTGTTCTTTTTTAACAAAAGAGAATAAAATTGAGTCATTTGAATTTTGTCATTTAAATATTTTAAATTAAAATTCATTCTTAACCAGGAAATACAAACACATTCAAATAATAATGAGGTAAAGAGACACTACAGCAAACAGAGACTGAAGAAACCAGATGAGACACAGAAATGGATGCGTTCAGAATTATAATGAACAACTTTGAACACAGTTCAGGATAAAACAACACGAAAATGAAGAGGAATAATGGTGATTTACAGCTGATGCACATCAATGTTGATGTCAGTAGCAGGAGATGGAGACCTCTGCTGGTAGATTGAGAGTTTGTACAAACACATATGACACGATCACAAATAAAAGACAGAATTGCCTAATATAAGCTGATAACATTGTACACTATAAGACCATAAAACAATACATTGTCCATTTTAAAGCAGGGGTTTGCCACCACTGAACATCACTTCCTGTGTTTTGCTGCTGACCTACATTTCACAGTATATATTTACACAACAATTCACCAGCTTCTAACTTGAATTTATTTCCACTGTTCTTCACTAATGATCCCTGTCAATCATGTGTGGCTCCACCCACAGAGCTCAGGATTGGTTCCTTTGTGCTCCGCCTCTTACTGCAGCATCTTCCTGTTGATCTGAACAAACAATCAGATGAAGAACAACTGACTGAAGCTCATCAACAACATAAAACCTTCCACAAGATACATACAACACTCAAACTAGAACTGAAGAGAGTTTTATTGATTATATTGAGAAGAGCTGCAGGTTCAGACACTTACTGATGGATTCTCATGTTTAGGATCACGAGTCTTCAGGAGTCTCCAGGAGGTCTGGGATGAACGGTCTGTGTGAAAGAGAGCGAGAGATCGGTCATGTGATCATCTGATGAAGATCTGACTTTGGCGTCTGACTTACTGTGAGTGTGTCGTACAGGTCAGAGGTCGTGGACTTGAGCTCAAGAGCTGTGTATGTGTCTTCATTGGGATCAGAGATCTGCAGAGAGAGAAGGACTTAAATATTGTGAGTTCATGTTTAAAGTATGATATTCTAAATGTACTGACTTTAACATTTAGAGGAACTTTTTACTGGATCCAGAACTATAGACTCATGTGTCTTGTACTCTTATATCTCTGTATGACTGTAGAAAACATCCCTTCATTCAGAAAAACACTGTAAATAATTGTCCTCTCACCACACACTGCTTCATAGCAGGTCTTCTGTTCATCCTTTTAGTAAGACTGAAGAAGAAAAACATATATACAGATTACATGTCCGGATCTGCTGTTGGCGGGACGTTACCCTGTATTCATTCACACACCTAAAGATATTTGACCTAAGACTTTGAGTTGTACTTTAAGTGACTGAGCAAACATACATGTTTTTACAATAAAGTTGTTAAGAAATGTTCACAGACTCATTAATAAACTAATTTTACTACACACAGACTTACTGGAAAAACTGTGTTTTTTAAATGTTATACAGGTATGTGTGGTAAACAAGAATATTTTACTTAAACATAACACTTAACCTTAATGTAGTAAATTAATGCTGCATACACACAGCAGTTAGCTTGGAAAGGAAAGTCTTACCAGATGTACATCACAAAAGCACCTGATGCTCCACCGAATAAAACACCACCAACAGCAGCAACAGATACAGCTACAGATGAGAAACACCTGACTGCTGAAATACACACCAAAATACACACCGAATGCTTAACAGGACTAGATAAGACAAAATATATTGACAATAAAAGTAAGTAAACAGGTGTATGTGGTTTAATTAAAAAAAGAATATGATTAATAGAACTCACACACAACGTTTAAAGTCACGGCATCAGAGTATTTCTCTCCATGTTTATTGATGGACTTGCACTTGTATTCTCCACTGTGATCAGAGCTGATCTTTGAGATGCTGTAGATTCTCCCAGATCCTACAAACGTTCTTCCTTTAAACCAGCTGATTTCTGCAGGTGGGTTTGAATCACTGCTGCAGATCAGAGTCACTGAATCTCCCTCCACTATTTCAGCAGATGAACTGATGGACACTGAGACGCTCTTTGGTGCATCTAACACAGAAGAAAAATACAAAGCATTAATTTGACATCACAAATTTATAAATCCCAAATGTACAAATTACTGCAATGTTTACCAGACAAATCAGATGGAAATAAATATGTACCTAATTTGTATGTGTTGTATCCATTTAGTCAGATGTATTTACAATGTAAAGGTGTGAACCAAATGGTCCATACAGATAGAATAACAAAGGAACATTGGATCTTCATCAGGTGCTCCTAACAGCATCTATTGTTTGCAAACCTCTTGTCTTCAAGTATAAAGTTCTCTCTCACAGTCAGAACTGAAGCTATAGGACTCCTACAAGGGTTACGATTATTTGAAGGATGACATGCTAACATGGCTGTTGAAGAACTTCTACACTGCTACCTTCAATACATTTTTCTCCCAATAAGAACTGAAGCTTACATATTTTATATATCAGAGAAATCTAATACATTGTGGGAACCACTCGAACCACTGCTTAGACAAAATCTAACAGAAAGGACAACATTTGTAAACAATTTCCTTATAGTTACCTTACAAATGAATTTTTTTTTTTTAGAGACTGTTGAAAAGGCCCAGTATTTCATAGTATTTTCTAATTTGTTGTTAATGTGACAGGACGACATTTTAGTTTCTCACAGTCCTGTCAACGGCTCACTAAAGAGTTGCTTTTATTATTATTATAGCTTTTGCTTTATATTGAAGTTGTATCTCAGTTGCATATTTTTCCATCACTTTGGATTACATAGTTTTAACATACATTAATATATTTCATATGCATCAGTAATACATAAATAAAACAGGTAAGATTTATGTAGTACTTTACAGCAAAGTCCCCAGTGTTAACCACTGCTTACTGTTCATGTGTTTCCACAATACAGAGTGTTAAATAGGACTGATGCAGTGTTGATAGAAATTACACAATTGTATGACTTTGGTGAAAGAACAAGAGCTCCCACAAAACCTACTGACCATTTATCAGAAATATAATCCTGAACTCTGCTAGCTATCCAAAGACATCTTTAAAGAGAAAAAAAACTCAATCTGTACTCACACGTGACAGTGAGATGAACAGCAGGAGAGATGTAAGTGTGTCCATGTAGAGCACAGCTATATCTGCCTGCATCCTCTCTTCTGACTGACTGCAGCAGGAGTTGATTGTTTGTGTCTCTTCTCTCAGTTAATGGCTGTGAGTTTCTGTACCAGATGAATGTTGCTCTGTCAGTCAGAGTGCAGCTGCTTTTACATGTCAGACTGACTGAATCTCCCTCTGTCACTCTCTCAGGAGACTCCACCTGAAGATCTGAACACAACACACACATTATATCTAGTGCTGCTGTCATACACTCATTATTATTCAACATAATGCACAGAAGAAAAGTGAACCCTCATGAAAGTCACCTGTGACAGTAAGATTCACTCCTGTCCTGGATGACCAAGCCATCCTCCTTCTGTTACATTAGTAGTGAATCTGAAATAGTACATGTGTTCATCTTTCTGTGTCAAATGACTCAGTCTGATGGTGCAGTTCTGCTGTTTATCTCCCAGATACTGAAGCCTCTGACTGTATTCAGGGTCTTCAGACAGATCTGGAGACTCTTTATCAGTGTTTTTGGTCCAGAACACTTTCACGATCTGATGTCCAGTAGGGTATATATAAGTGCAGCTCATTATCACTGATGAGTTCTTTAGTGCACAGATGTGTGAATGACTGTAACTCACACCCCAATCATCACTAGAACCCCCTGAAACACAGAATTCATCAGGATGAAAATGTTGATTTATTAGTTACAACAAACCATGAACAGATGACGATACTTTTTTTTTTTTTTCGATTTGAAAACAGAAACTATGTAAAGTGTTAAATGATGTGAAGTTTATAAATAAAAGCACAGAGACAGAGAAGTGAAAAGAACCAGGAAATCAGTCATGCTCTATCAAACAATGAAATAAATGAAAAAAAGGACTAAGACTTGATTGATTATTGATTGATAGATTTACTGATAGCTGAGGTACTAAATATTAAATACCCGATGACATTAAAGTGTGAGTTTTAAGGTTTAAGTGTTTCTAATGTGAATGTAAGAGAGACTCACCGTGAATCATGAGCAGAAAGATCAGAGGAAGACGAGGAGCCATTCTGACCAACATCAGCATCAAATATATCTATAATACAGCATTAATCAACTCTTATAATCATAACTTTCACCGTACATCACCCTATTCTTAAGATTTCTCATGTTTGGATATGTATGTTATATGAGCAATAATCATTAGTTTTCATTGAAGTGCGAGTGTGTTTGTCTTACCGTGTTGAAGCACATCAGATCAACAGCAGACAAATGACTGACTGTTTTAACACATCCACTTATAGCTCTAGACATCACTGTTTGTGTGGTTAACACTGTTTTTACACATAGTTGCAGAAATATCAGTGTCCTTCCCTCAAATAGAGAACCACTAGACAATTACTAGATTAAAACTAAAGTAAAATAGTCTTTAGTTTCAGAATTTGATAATATTGAGCACTTTGACGTCATGAAACAATACTTAGTCCATTGTGAAGCTGCACAATAATGTTTTAGATCAGAGTAAAATGATCAATTATGATTAAATAGCAGGACTACACTGAAAAATAAGAAAGCGCTTGTATCTCTTTTAAACATCACTTCAGGTGTTTTTCTCTGCTGACTGAGCTTTAACATTATATATTTACACAACTACAGTTCACCATCTGATAAATGACCTCAGTGTGAATTACTTCAGTTTCAGTGGAAGATGTTACAGAAATAAACATTTCAGAGACAGAAGTGAAACTGGACTAAAGTTGGTGATGGAAAACATGCTGCACTATCAAATAGACAGATGACAATTAAGACTAAAAATAAATTATGTTGATTTAAAGACACTGTGTTTTTGAAATGTGAGTTTTGTGGCTTTTAGTTCGTGTCTATTAGCTCTGAGATCTTTATGCTAATAAAGTCATTTGACACATAAACCTCTATCATATCTACACACCATCTTCTGAGAAAATGGGCCAAAAGTATTCAAGATCTGGTGATACACTGATGTTTATCCAATCAAATGCTCTGATGAGTGAGAAAGTCCCTCCCATAAACCGCCTGACAAGAACAAATGAGCAAATCATGTTCAAGGCTGTGACATAGAGGACAACTATTGGATATTTATAAAATGGACAAGCCCAGTGACATCTCATCTTCCTGCTTTATCAACATAACACAACAAATGCTCATAATCACTCATTCTGATAATAAAATAATGTCAGAAATCATGTGTTAAATGAGCTTCATCTATAGAAGTCCGTTTTCATTGCACAAGTGTGTCTGTCTTACAGTATTGAAGCTCATCAGATCAACAGCAGCCAAATGACTGACTGTTTAAACACATGTACTTCTAGCTCTACTGGCTTTGTGTGGTTAACACTGTTTTTTTTTTCTCTTTTTTCTTTTTAACACACCACAAAGTTGCAGAAATATCAGTGTGTCTCCCTTTACAAGCCAACATTACTGAACTAAAACTAACTTGAACTTGACTAAAACTATCTAAACAAAGTTATTTATTTTCTTTAAGCTATTTTAAATATATTCACTCAAGATGTTTAGAGAACAGGATTGTGTAACTAGACGTTCTTCTGGCAATTTCACACTTACTATGAAGATTAGTTGATGCACCTGTCACCACCGATCACTTCACCATTGTCTGGTCTCGTCGTTCACACCTGGACACTTACCTGACTGCTTACCTGTATAGCATACACTTACCTCGATCCACCTCAACTTCCTTCAGTCTTCAGTTACCAGCTTTATACCTGCTAAAGATAAGACTGTTATGGACTGCCATCACATCTGCATTGATCCCCTTAACAGTCACTTACCTGCTATTCATGATTGTCTGCTGCAATCTGCAAACAAACTGTTTTGTTTGCAGATGTCAGCAGCTGGGATTTATGTCCGCTCACAAACCCAGAGTTAACGGCGGAGGCTGATCTGCTACAGCAGCACTCAGTGTCTAACATTACATCTGTATCTCTACAGGAGAGCAGCAGTCATACAGGTGCCCAGGATAAACCAAAATAAATGAGCATCAATATTGTGTCATGTAATGCCAGAAGATAGCACACTGGCCACAGTAAAACAGATAAATTACTTAAAAATTAGTTTTAAGAGCTGCAGGAATTGGAGAGACTAAACTTCCTACATAAAGACTTTTTATCGGGCGGTGAATCCAGGGGTGCTGCTATAGTTTCCAGGCCCCTCTTCCTATGGGCCCTTGGATTCGTTCTTGCTCCACATTGCGGTGCCTCTGGGTAAATCTACCGTTGACTTGAGCACTGAAATAGGCACTGTAACAGAATACCTGGATGGCACTTACATACTATGACATAAAAAGTTAGATTCGTGGTTAGATTTGATATTGTCTGATCTATAGGAATTGAGTTTAATAGCAGTGGGAAAAAAGATAATTATTCTGAACCTTTATACCCTATGGAAGTTTCCAGAATCAATGCATTCACCTGTTAATAGTTACTTACATCAGTCAGGATTGCTCTCAATATGGTTTAGACATTGACATTAAACACAATGCAAAGAAGAGTAATATTATAAATATAAGAGGAAAGGAAACTTTAATTTCCCAAATTCTCTCTGTCTGGCATTGTTATTAAAAACTGATGACTTTTGTGATGATAGAGACATTTACAGACGTGTGTGCCTAATGAAAAGAAAAACAAAAAAACTAACAAACAATATGGCGGCACAGTGGATTCACTTTTCTGACATCATGAGTAACCCAGTTCTCTATTATAGATCAGTGTTAGCCCTCTGCTGGACATCTTTGATTATTGTGTCACGTGATTCACGCTTCCATACAGCAGGGGCGTCCATTAGAGCCTAATACTTACTAATGTGCAAAACTTTTTTTAACGTGTATTTTTTATTTTATTTCAAATTTATTTTATTTTCTGAAGCCCAAATGAGTTTTAATAACTTCAGTAATTCCAGAGGAGGCTGACAGCATAAACTCCTCTCATTACGGCCAATGAGAATTGATATTCAAATAGCGCATTTTAACAAAAGAAAATAACATTGCGTCATTTGAATTTTGTAATTTAAATTTTCTAAATTAAAATGCGTCCTGAACCAGGAAATACAAACACATTCAAATAATGAGGTAAAGAGACTCTACAGCAAACAGAGACTGAAGAAACCAGATGAGACACAGAAATGGATGCGTTCAGAATTATAATGAATAATTTTGAACACAATAGTGGATAAAACAACATGAAAATTAAGAGGATTAATGGTGATTTACAGCTGATGCACATCAATGTTGATGACAGTAGCAGGAGATGGAGACCTCTGGTGGTAGATTGAGAGTTTGTACAAACACATATGAGACGATCATAAATAAAACTGATCACTTAAAGGGAAAGTTACAGAAACACAAAAGACAACATAGTAGTCTAATAGAAGCTGACAATATTGAACAATTTTGTAAAGCTGCACAATTATGATTTTGTTCAGTATATCAGGGTAAAATGACTAATTATGATATAAAGCAGGAGCTTGTATGCCACCACTGAACATCACCTGTGTTTTGCTGCTGACCTAAATTTCACAGTATATATTTACACAACAGTTCACCAGCTTTTAACTTTCATTTACTCTACTGTTACATCATGTATTTAAGCAATAAGGAAATAAAACACTTTATTGACTCATCACTAAGGATCTCTGTCAATCATATGTGGCTCCGCCCACAGAGCTCAGGATTGGTTCCTTTGAGCTCCGCCTCTTACTGCAGCATCTTCCTGTTGATCTGAACAAACAATCAGATGAAGAACAACTGACTGAAGTTCATCAACAACATTATGAAATCTTCCACAAGATACATACAACAATCAAACTAGAACTGAAGAGAGTTTTATTGAGAGATCGAGAGACTTTGTTTCACTTACTGTGAGTGTGTCGTACAGGTCAGAGGTCGTGGACTTGATCTCAAGAGCTGTATATGTGTCTTCATTGGGATCAGAGATCTACGGAGAGAAGGACGTTCATGTTTATAAGGACGTGAGTTCATGTTTAAAATGTGATAGTCTAACTGTTATGACTTTAATGTTTAGAGGAACTTTTTACTCAATCCAGAACTACAGTTATAGCATCAGGTGTTTGAACATGCAATTTATTATCTCTGTAGCGGCTGTATGAATCATCTCTGCATGCAGAAAAAAAACACTGTAAATAACTGTGATCATCTCACCACAGACTCCTTCATAGTAGATCTTCTGTTTGTCCTTTTAGTAAGACTGAAGAAAAAAGATAAATAAACAATGCACTGAAAGAGCTGCAATAATTCTTACAGTTGTTCACAGATTCATTAATAAACTTAATTACTAAATTAGCACTAAACAAAACACACAAGTTACTGGAATAACTGCAGTTTATACTGTTATACATGCATGTGTGGTAAACAAAAATACTTTACTTAAACATAACACTTAACCAACATGTTGTAAATTAATACTGCAAACATACAGCAGTTATTTTGAAAGGAGCGTCTTACCAAATGTACATCACAAAAGCACCTGATGCTCCACCGAATAAAACACCACCAACAGCAACAGCAGCAACAACCACAGATGAGAAACATCTGACTGCTGAAATACGGACAAAAATACACACCGAATGAATAACAGGACTATATATGACCATAAGGAAGCAAACGTGGTTGAAATATAGAATATTATTCATGCAACTTACACATGATATTTAAAGTCACGGCATCAGAGAATTTTTCTCCATGTTCATTGATGGACTTGCACTTGTATTCTCCACTGTGATCAGAGCTGATCTTTGAGATGCTGTAGATTCTTCCAGATCCTACAAATGTTCCTCCTTTAAACCAGCTGATTTCTGCAGGTGGGTTTGAATCACTGCTGCAGCTCAGAGTCACTGAATCTCCCTCCACTATTTCACCAGATGGACTGATGGACACTGAGACGCTCTTTGGTGGGTCTAATAAAAAACACAAAAAAATATTTATTGACTAGACCTTTGAGTGCTCAGTCGGTAGCCTAATGTGATCTGCAGATGATCATAATATAGATGTTCTTCAGTATCATATGTTTTATAAAA
Organism: Garra rufa; assembly: GCF_049309525.1. Taxonomy (NCBI): domain Eukaryota; kingdom Metazoa; phylum Chordata; class Actinopteri; order Cypriniformes; family Cyprinidae; genus Garra; species Garra rufa. The sequence goes on along the minus strand of NC_133366.1, from coordinate 5,766,267 downwards.
AACTCACACATTATGTTTAAAGTCACAGCATCAGAGTATTTCTCTCCATGTTCATTGATGGACTTGCACTTGTATTCTCTACTGTGATCAGAGCTGATCTTTGAGATGCTGAAGATTCTTCCAGATCCTACAAACGTTCCTCCTTTAAACCAGCTGATTTCTGCAGGTGGGTTTGAATCACTGCTGCAGATCAGAGTCACTGAATCTCCCTCCACTATTTCACCAGATGGACTGATGGACACTGACACGCTCTTTGGTGCATCTAACACAGAAGAAAAATACACTGTAAAAAACAACCTATAGAATCTACTCAATAAAATGGGGTAAACTGATGTAACAATTTGCACTCAGTTTGTTTGGGTAGATTCTATCCTATATATCTGAGTAAACAATACCTGAATTTATCAGCTAAGAAAAACAAAAAAAAGTAGGTATAAAGTCTACACAGCAAAAAGCGCAGTATTAAATGAACTCTCCCGGGAGTTTATTTGAGTCCATACTCAGAGTGTCAAAATCAACACTGAAGCAGTGTCAAAGCTAATCAGGTAATTAAGTGATTCATTGAGTGATGATTGAAAATGATTGAAGACACCACAATTTTTATGTCACCATTGTAGTGGTCAGTGTTAGCATTAGTTGGGCTCTTGACCTGTAGCTTTTTAGCGTTAAGTTTTGTTTAACTGTATAGTTAAACTAGCAAGACAAGCTAAAAAGCAAAAGTCACGCAGTGGTGATAATTCTGCTTTAAAATAAGCTTAATTTGAGCCACTGGAAGCGTTTAGAGTGTAATCTTTTAGTTCTTTATCCTTCATTTATCATATGTGCCTTGGGATTTCACAGCAGCAAAAAATAAGAATAAAGCCTTTTTTTTTTGATTGGCCTTTTTACAAGCTCCTCTGATCAAAAAATTTTAAAAAAGTTGCACTTTTAGGCACACACAGACATCAGGAATCAGCATATGAATCTCAACAATGGTGACAAACAGCATATTCAGAAACAGATCAACTCTAAACATCACGGAAATCATCAGCTCATAATTTATTCATGCCGCAATGCATGATGGGAGACACGGATGAGTTTTGATTGGCTACAACATACATTTTTGATGGTCACCATTGTTGTGATTCTCTTGCTGATTGGTGATGTCTGTGTGTCTATAGCTAAAAAATGTGTATTTTTTTGTTAAATTAAGCTTCAAAAACACCTGTCTGATTAGTCCAGTGTAATTAATGCATAAAATATAACCCAGTTATTCAGGTCACTACATTATGACTTTGTCAAAGCATGTTCAACATCATATAATCTAATTTATTCTGGTTTGTCTGACCGCTATAACTCAATTATAACACCCAAACAAAACGTAATGTTAAGAAGTTATTGGTAAAGAGCTAAACTAATGCTAACACTGACCACTATAATGGTGACTTACAAAATTAGATTTTCTCCTTTTGGTGATTCTGCTTTTTAACATCAGGTCTTTAATAATGGTCAATCACCACTCAATTAATCATTTATTTACCTCAATAACTCTAACACTGCTTCAGTGTTCATTTTAATACTCTTGAGTATGGACTCAAACTATTGGGAGAGTTCATTTAATACTGGGCTTTTTGCTGTGCAGACTTTACCTACTTTTTTTGTTTGTCTTAGCTGATCAATTCAGGTATTCTTTACATATAGGATAGAATCTACCCAAACAAACAGTGCAAATTGTTACATCAGTTTACCCCATTTTATTGAGTAGATTCTATAGGTTGTTTTTTACAGTGTACAAAGCATTAATTTGACATCACAAATTTATAAATCCCTGTCAACGGCTCACTAGAGTTGCTTTTATTGTGTGTGCAGTGTTGATATTAATTACACAATTGTATGACTTTGGTGAAAGGACAAGAGCTCCCACAAAACCTACTGACCATTTATCAGAAATATAATCCTGAACTCTGCCAGCTTTCCAAAGACATCTTTAAAGAGAAAAAACTCAATCTGTACTCACACGTGACATTGAGATGAACATCAGGAGAGATGTAAGTGTGTCCATGTAGAGCACAGCTATATCTGCCTGCATCCTCTCTTCTGACTGACTGCAGCAGGAGTTGATTGTTTGTGTCTCTTCTCTCAGTTAATGGCTGTGAGTTTCTGTACCAGATGAATGTTGCTCTGTCAGTCAGAGTGCAGCTGCTTTTACATGTCAGACGGACTGAATCTCCCTCTGTCACTCTCTCAGGAGACTCCACCTGAAGATCTGAACACAACACACACATTATATCTAGTGCTGCTGTCATACACTCATTATTATTCAATATAATGCACAGAAGAAGAGCGAAACCTCATGAAAGTCACCTGTGACAGTAAGATTCACTCCTGGTTCACCAAGCCATTTGCCTTTAACATTATCAGTAGTGAATCTGAAATAGTACATGTGTTCATCTTTCTGTGTCAAATGACTCAGTCTGATGGTGCAGTTCTGCTGTTTATCTCCCAGATACTGAAGCCTCGGACTGTATTCAGGATACTCAGACAGATCTGGAGACTCTTTATCAGTGTTTTTGGTCCAGAACACTTTCTTGATCTGATGTCCAGCAGGGTATGTATAAGTGCAGCTCATTATCACTGATGAGTCCTTTAGTGCACAGATGTGTGAATGACTGTAACTCACACCCCAATCAGCACTAGAGACCCCTGAAACACAGAATTCACCAGGATGAAAATGTTGATTTATTAGTTACAACAAACCATGAACAGATGACGATACTTTTTTTTTTCGATTTGAAAACAGAAACTATGTAAAGTGTTAAATGATATGAAGTTCATAAATAAAGTCTATCAGAGTGTTTCTAATGTGAATGTAAGAGAGACTCACCGTGAATCATGAGCAGAAAGATCAGAGGAAGACGAGGAGCCATTCTGACCAACATCAGCATCAAATATATCTATAATACAGCATTAATCAACTCTTATAATCATAACTTTCACCGTACATCACCATATTCTTAAGATTTCTCATGTTTGGATATGTATGTTATATGAGCAATTATCATTAGTTTTCATTGAAGTACGAGTGTGTTTGTCTTACCGTGTTGAAGCACATCAGATCAACAGCAGACAAATGACTGACTGTTTTAACACATCCACTTATAGCTCTAGATGTCACCGTTTGCGTGGTTAAGACTGTTTTTACACATAGTTGCAGAAATATCAGTGTCCTTCCCTCAAATAGAGAACCGCTAGACAATTACTAGATTAATACTAAAGTAAAATAGTCTTTAGTTTCAGAATTTGATAATATTGAGCACTTTGACACCATGAAAAAATACTTAGTCCATTGTGAAGCTGCACAATTATGATTTAGTTCAGAGTAAAATGATCAATTATGATTGAATAGCAGGACTACACTGTAAAATAAGAAAGCACTTGTATCCCCGTTAAACATCACTTCAGGTGTTTTTCTCTGCTGACTGAGCTTTAACATTATATATTTACACAACTACAGTTCACCATCTGATAAATGACCTCAGTGTGAATTACTTCAGTTTCAGTGGAAGATGTTACAGAAATAAACATTTCAGAGACAGAAGTGAAACTGGACTAAAGTTGGTGATGGAAAACATGCTGCACTATTAAACACACAGATGATGATTAAGACTAAAAATAAATTATGTTGATTTAAAGACACCATGTTATTAAAATGTGAGTTTTGTGGCTTTTAGTTCATGTCTATTAACTCTGAGATCTTTATGCTAATAAAGTCGTTTGACACATAACCTCTGTCATATCTACACACCATCTTCTGAGAAAATAGGCCAAAAGTATTCAAGATCTGGTGATACACTGATGTTTATCCAATCAAATGCTCTGATGAGTGAGAAAGTCCCTCCCATAAACCACCTGACAATAACAAATGAGCAAATCATGTTCAAGGCTGTGACGTAGAGGACAACTATTGGATATTTATAAAATGGACAAGCCCAGTGACATCTCATCTTCCTGTTTCATCAACATAACACTGAAAACTGCTCATAATAACTCATTCTGACAATAAAATGTCAGAAATAATGTGTTAAATGAGCTTCATCTATAGAGATCCGTTTTCATTGCACAAGTGTGTCTGTCTTACAGTATTGAAGCTCATCAGATCAACAGCAGCCAAATTAATGACTGTTTTAACACATGCACTTATAGCTTTACTGGCTTTGTGTGGTTAACACTGTTTTTTCTTTTTTGTGTGTGTGTGTTTTTTTACACACCACAAAGTTGCAGAAATATCAGTGTGTCTCCCTTTACAAGACAACATTACTGAACTAAAACTATCTAAACAAAGTAATTTATTTTCTTAAAGTTATTTTTAATATATTCACTCAAGATGTTTGGAGAACAGGATTGTGTTACCAGATGTTCTTCTGGCAATTTCACACTTATTATGAAGATTAGTTGATGCACCTGTCACCACCGATCACTTCAGTTCACCATTGTCTGGTCTCGTCGTTCACACCTGGACACTTACCTGACTGCTTACCTGTATAGCATACACTTACCTCGATCCACCTCAACTTCCTTCAGTCTTCAGTTATCAGCTTCATACCTGCTAAAGATAAGACTGTTATGGACTGCCATCACATCTGCATTGATCCCCTTAATAGTCTATTTTGTTTTGATCCTCAAACTGTTTTGTTTGCAGATGTCAGCAACTGGGATTTATGTCCGCTCACAAACCCAGAGTTAACAGTGACAGTGGAGGCTGATCTGCAACAGCAGCACTCAGTGTCTAACATTACATCTGTATCTCTACAGGAGAGCAGCAGCCATACAGGTGCCCAGGATAAACTGAAATAAATGAGCATCAATATTGTGTCATGTAATGCCAGAAGATAGCACACTGGCCACAGTAAAGCAGATAAATTACTTAAAAATGAAATTTTAAGAGCTTTTTTTACCCATGCAGGAATTGGAGAGACTAAATTTCCTACATAAAGACTTTTTATGGGGCGGTGAATCCAGGGGTGCTGCTATAGTTTCCAGGCCCCTCTTCCTATGGGCCCTTGGATTCGTTCTTGCTCCACATTGCGGTGCCTCTGGGTAAATCTACCATTGACTTGAGCACTGAAATAGTTTAATAACAGAATACCTGGATGGCACTTACATACTATGACATAAAAAGTTTGATCAGGTAGTTAACGTGGTTAGATTTGATATTGTCTGATGATCTATAGGAATTGAGTTCAATAGCAGTGGAACAAAAAGTTAATTATTTTGAACCTTTATACCCTATGGAAGTTTCCATAATCAATGCATTCACCTGTTAATAGTTACTTACATCAGTCAGGATTGCTCTCAGTTTGGTTCAGACATTGACATTAAACACAATGCAAAGAAGAGTAATATTATAACTATAAGAGGAAAGGAAACTTTAATTTCCCAAATTCTCTCTGTCTGGCACTTGTGTGATGATAGAGACATTTACAGACGTGTGTCCCTAATGAAAAGAAAAACAAAAAAACTAACAAACAATATGGCGGCACAGTGGCTTCACTTTTCTGACATCATGAGTAACCCAGTTCTCTATTATAGATCAGTGTTCGCCCTCTGCTGGACATCTTTGATTATTGTGTCACGTGATTCACGCTTCCATACAGCAGGGACGTAGCCTGACAAGCCAGACCCACATAAATGTAGGGTCTGGGCACTCTCCATAGACTGGGCTCAACCGGAGGGGCGGGATAAACGGTTGTCTTTCAAACTCCCTCTCCACGCAATAGGATAGCGCTACAACCAATCGGAGCAACGAAGAAAGTATCAACTCCAAATACATCCTTCTTTTGTAAGAACGACCTCAGTGCAGTTTCTTGTTATTTTCTCAAAGAAAAGCTTAACTTCAAGTCTTTCAGAGTGGCGGCCAAAGCCGATTCGAAACAAAGTTGTTCGCTAGCAGCAGCCATCGCTCTCTCTCTCACGCGTAATTCACGCCACGGAACCAGAGAATGTCTGACGGAACTTATGGTCGCAGACTCGCAGGTCCGTCGTCATCATGTTAAACCCGCCCACAGACTCGTGATTGGCCCGGTCGATTTTGGATTTTTGGAAATCTCAAGTGAACGGAGAGTTACTAGACTGCCCTTAGAAGCAAATGTAATTTGCTGCCGCTAGGGGCACGTCTAGATTCTAGGCTAGCAGGGACGTCCATTAGAGCCTAATACTTACCAATGTGCAAAACTTTTTTTAACGTGTATTTTTTATTTTATTTCAAATTTCTTTTATTTGCTGAAGCCCAAATGAGTTTTATTTACTTCAGCAATTCCAGAGGAGGCTGACAGCATTAACTCTCATTACGGCCAATCATAATTGATATTCAAATAGCGCATTTTAACAAAAGAAAATAACATTGCGTCATTTGAATTTTGTAATTTAAATTTTCTAAATTAAAATGCATCCTGAACCAGGAAATACAAACACATTCAAATAATGAGGTAAAGAGACACTACAGCAAACAGAGACTGAAGAAACCAGATGAGACACAGAAATGGATGCGTTCAGAATTATAATGAATAATTTTGAACACAATAGTGGATAAAACAACATGAAAATTAAGAGGATTAATGGTGATTTACAGCTGATGCACATCAATGTTGATGACAGTAGCAGGAGATGGAGACCTCTGGTGGTAGATTGAGAGTTTGTACAAACACATATGAGACGATCACAAATAAAACTTTAAAGGGAAAGTTACAGGAACACAAAAGACAACATTGGTAGTCTAATAGAAGCTGACAATATTGAACAATTTTGTAAAGCTGCACAATTATGATTTTGTTCAGTATATCAGGGTAAAATGACTAATTATGATTTAAAAGCAGGAGCTTGTATGCCACCACTGAACATCACCTGTGTTTTGCTGCTGACCTAAATTTCACAGTATATATTTACACAACAATTCACCTTTCATTTACTCTACTGTTACATCATGTATTTAAGCAATAAGGAAATAAAACACTTTATTGACTGATCACTAAGGATCTTTGTCAATCATATGTGGCTCCGCCCACAGAGCTCAGGATTGGTTCCTTTGTGCTCCGCCTCTTACTGCAGCATCTTCCTGTTGATCTGAACAAACAATCAGATGAAGAACAACTGACTGAAGTTCATCAACAACATTAAACCTTCCACAAGATACATAAAACAATCAAACTAGAAGAGAGTTTTATTGAGAGATCGAGAGACTTTGTTTCACTTACTGTGAGTGTGTCGTACAGGTCAGAGGTCGTGGACTTGAGCTCAAGAGCTGTATATGTGTCTTCATTGGGATCAGAGATCTATGGAGAGAAGGACGCAAACATTGTGAGTTGATGTTTAAAATGTGATAGTCTAACTGTACTGACTTTAATGTTTAGAGGAACTTTTTACTCGATCCAGAACTACAGTATAGCATCAGGTTTGAACATGCAATTTGATATCTCTGTAGCGGCTGTAGGAAACATCTCTGCATGCAGAAAAAACACTGTAAATAACTGTGATCATCTCACCACAGACTCCTTCATAGCAGATCTTCTGTTTGTCCTTTTAGTAAGACTGAAGAAAAAAAGATAAATAAACAACGCACTGAAAGAGCTGCAATAATTCTTACAGTTGTTCACAGATTCATTAATAAACTTAATTACTAAATTAAGCACTAAACAAAACACACAAGTTACTGGAATAACTGCAGTTTATACTGTTATACATGCATGTGTGGTAAACAAAAATACTTTACTTAAACATAACACTTAACCAACATGTTGTAAATTAATACTGCAAACATACAGCAGTTATTTTGAAAGGAGCGTCTTACCAAATGTACATCACAAAAGCACCTGATGCTCCACCGAATAAAACACCACCAACAGCAGCAGCAACAGATACAGCTACAGATGAGAAACACCTGACTGCTGAAATACGGACAAAAATACACACCGAATGAATAACAGGACTATATATGACCATAAGGAAGCAAACGTGGTTGAAATATAGAATATTATTCATGCAACTTACACATGATATTTAAAGTCACGGCATCAGAGTATTTCTCTCCATGTTCATTTCTGGACTTGCACTTGTATTCTCCACTGTGATCAGAGCTGATCTTTGAGATGCTGAAGATTCTTCCAGATCCTACAAATGTTCCTCCTTTAAACCAGCTGATTTCTGCAGGTGGGTTTGAATCACTGCTGCAGTTCAGAGTCACTGAATCTCCCTCCACTATTTCACCAGATGGACTGATGGACACTGAGATGCTCTGTGGTGCATCTAACACAGAAGAAAAATACAAAGCATTAATTTGACATCACAAATTTATAAATCCCTGTCAACGGCTCACTAGAGTTGCTTTTATTGTGTGTGCAGTGTTGATATTAATGACACAATTGTATGACTTTGGTGAAAGGACAAGAGCTCCCACAAAACCTACTGACCATTTATCAGAAATATAATCCTGAACTCTGCTAGCTATCCAAAGACATCTTTTTTTTTTTGACACTTTCTTTTTATTGTTTTTCTTTAGCATTGCTTAAACATTATACAACAACAATACAAACAAATAAAAATAAAATTAAATTAAAAATAAAATGTAAAAAAGAACAAGTTGGATCACCATGCATCTACAGTTTGATCATTTTCAATGACAATATGGTCCTTGTCCTGTCGTTTTTATGTATTCAGTCCATTTCTCCCACTTCCGGCAGTATTGATCCTCTTGAGTCCTTATTTTATAAGTCAGTTGTTCCATAATATGTATTTCGTCCATAACCTTCAACCAATCTTCCTGTGACGGTGGGTCTGTCTTGTACCATTTTCTTGTGATTGCCTTTTTACAGGCTACTAACATAATTTTCAATATGTATCTATCATCTTTCAACACAACATTTTCCGTAATGACACCAAGATATAATAATGTACAAGACTTGGATACATCATAACCCAAAATTCTGCCTATAGCCAAATGAACATCTTCCCAGAATTTTGTGATTTTAGGACAGAGCCAGAACACATGTGAATGGTTCACATTTACATCTCCACAGCTTCTCCAGCATGGCTGTGGTAATTTAGTATGTTTATTCCTAATTTTGGGTGTTATAAAAAATCGAATTAAATTTTTCCAGCAATGTAATCTCCAAACACGTGATGATGTTGTTGACTGCTGTGTTTTCCATATATGTGACCATTCATCATCAGATATGTTCACACCCAGCTCGTTCTGCCACTTCAGTTTAACATATGTCGTCGTATTCCCTCTTGCCTCCATTATATGCCCATAAATTGTAGAGATTATTCTGAATTTCTTTCCGTTGTAGGCCTCAGTTATGGTTTTGATTATTAAATTTTTGTCCAGATTTACACTATTTTTTATTTCTTTATTGAAAAAGTTCCTTATCTGCAAATACCTGAAATGATCTTGGTTACTTAAATCATATTTTTGTTTAATCTCCTGGAAGCTCATGAAATTCCCATTTTTGATTGCTGTACATATCGCTGTTAATCCATTAGGAATCCATTGTTTAAATCTTTGGTCAAGAGAACCAGGGGCAAAACCCTTGTCATAAGATATCCACCGAAGCAGTCCGAGCTCTTTCTCTAGTTTATACTTTCGTACCAGATTAAACCATAGTTTTAGCGTGAACTGAGTGACTGTATTCACCTGTTTAATTACACTCATTGTTTCTTCTCTGTCTCCAATAAGACTTTGAATTTCTCTTCCTTGTACCAGTTTTTCTAAATTCTTCCATTTGGCTACATATTCTTTGTCACACCAACAAATTACATGTCTAATTTGTGCAGCTTGAAAATATCCCTTGAGGTTTGGCAGTGCCAAACCCCCCTTATCCTTTCCAATCTGTAATGTTTCAAATTTGATTCTCGGTCTGTGACCATTCCATATAAACCTTGAAATGATTCTGTCCCACAATCTGAATTGTTTTTCGGGTATCTCAATGGGTAGTGACTGAAAGAGGTAAAGAAGTCGGGGTAGAACACTCATTTTTATGGTCTCTATTCGTGAACCAATGTCTAATGGAAGGATAGCCCACCTGTCCAAATCGCTCTTAATTTCCTTATCCAGTTTGGCATAATTAACTTCAAATAGATCATCAATGTTTTGTGTTAAAGTGACCCCAAGATATTTCATTTTTGTTGCTCTCCAGTTCAGCTTATGTTTTTGTTGTATAATTTTGGATGGGGAGTAGTTGAAAGTTAGAATCTGTGTTTTGGACAAGTTAAGCTTGTATCCAGAACAAAAGCCAAACATCTCTAGTTGGTTTATTAGTATGGGGATGCATGTGTCTGGGTCCTCTAAGAAACAGACCACATCATCAGCAAAAAGTCCAATGGTATGTTCCTCTCCCCCGACCTCTATTCCTTTAAGATCTCTATTTTGCCTGATTGCTTGTGCCAGGGGCTCTATGAAAATTGCAAACAAGGTTGGAGAGAGACAGCAGCCCTGTCTAGTAGATCGTCCTAAAGTTATGCTCTCCGTCAGACTGCCGTTTATTCTTATCCTTGCGGTCGGGTTTTGGTAAAGTGTTTTAATACATCTGACTGCTTTGTCATTAAGTCCGAATTCCTCAAGTACCTGATATAAAAAAGTCCAATTTACGCTATCGAATGCCTTTTCTGCGTCAAGGCTTATTAGGGCTGCACATTTCCCCTTTTTTAGAATATGGTTGATAATATGTAAGGTTCTTCTTATGTTATCTTGGGCTTGACGTCCCTTAATAAAGCCCGTCTGGTCTTCATCGATAATGTCACTGATAAAGTATTCGTACCTTTTTGAAATGATTGTGGTGTACAATTTATAATCAACATTGAGTAGTGATATGGGTCTATAGTCTGAACAAGTCTCACTGTTGTTTTTCTTGGGGATCACTGATATTACAGCTTCTTTCCAGGAAGGGGGCATTTCACCGTATTCAAGTGTATAGTTGAATGATTTTTCGAGTAGAGGTACAAGCTGTACATTAAATTTTTTATACCATTCGGATGGTAGACCGTCACTGCCGGGGGATTTGTTTGTTTTTAGTTTGTTTATTGCTTTCTCTATCTCTGCTTTTGTGATGGGTGAAGTCAGATGGTCATTTTGATTTTTTCCAATTGATGGTAAGTCCAGTTTCTCAAGAAAAGCTTTCATTTGGTCGAGGTCAGCAGAGGGGGGCTGGCTATACAAGTCTCTATAATAGTTCATAAACTGAGTTGCAATCTCTTTGGGGTCATAAATTATTTGATTCGTACTTGTATCCCTTATCTTGTGGATTGTCCGATCTGCTTGCTGTTTTTTTAAACGTTTTGCCAGTAATTTGGTTGCCCTTGGTCCCACTTCATAATAGGATTGTTTTAGAAATCGTGTCTTCTTTTCAATTTCTGTGGTTAGTATTTTATCTATATTATTCCTAATTTCCTTAATTTTTGGAAGCAATGAGGGGTCCTGTGTGGTTTTGTGTTGTTGTTCAGTTACAAACAGCTTCTCCTTTTCCTTTTTATAATCCTCCTCTCTGTTTTTTTTAATTGCTGCCGTCTTAGCAACCAGTTTTCCCCTTATAACTGCTTTAAGAGCGTCCCATAAAATAACAGGGGTAACCTCTCCATTATCATTTTCATTTTGATAGGTTATGATGTCTTTCTTTAGTTCCTCCACACTTGACTTGTTATTTAGTATTCCCACGTTTAGCCTCCATAACGTATTTTTCTCTTGCACTTTCAAATTGACTTCAAGATGAACCGGACAATGATCAGATACATCTGCTTGTTGGATTTCACACTTCTTTACCCTATATAAATCAATCTTATTCATAAAGAAGTGATCGATTCTAGCATAGCTGTTGTTAGGGGGTGAATAGTGTGTGTTAGAAGGATGTAGCTCCCTCCATGTATCAACTATCCCAAATTATTTAAGTGTTCTCTTGACCATTCTCGTAACATGGTTGGTATGTTTATTCTTGTTTGTCGTATCTAGATTACTATTCATCACAATATTAAAGTCACCACCACATATTAATACTCCGTCCATTTCTAAAATCATGGTATCAAATAAGGTTTTAAAGAATTGTTTTGCACTATTAGGTGGAGCATATACGTTTACCAATGTCACCATTTCGTTTTCCAGTTTTCCCTTCACAATAATAAATCTCCCTTCTTTATCACTAATTTTTTTGATACATTCAAATTTCACTGTGTTGGGGATAAGTATGATCACACCTCTTCTACATCCATGGCGGAATGAACTATGAAATGAGTTGGTATAGCCAAACCTTTTAAGCTTTTCACTTTCCTGACTAGACAGGTGCGTTTCTTGTAAAAAAATAATCTGTGATTTATCCTTCTTCACCTTCTGCCGTTTCACAGGATTATTTAAACCGTTAATATTCAACGACAGTATTTTAATATTATACTCTATCATTTCTAATGAGTTTGTGCGGCAATCCAACTCTGAACATAAAAAACAAAATCAAAGAACAACAGTTGAACACTGAACAAAGTGGCTTCCAAAAAGGAGATGTACTTATCCATCCCTTGTGGTCCCTGTTGGTGGGAGGAGGGTTTAGTGCCTCACTGTAGTAGGGGCCCTCCCTAGTTGTGAGAAAAAACCCACAAATACTAGAATTGTCCAACATTTAGTGCTTGCTACAGAACTCTCCCTCTTATCGGTTTTACTGATCTATAAACTTAAGTCGTGAGTCATTAAATAGTATGACCCAGATGTGTGTGTACTAACACTCTATATTACAAAAATAAATATCTTTTTGAAGTAGAAAATAATAATAATAATATTTGGGTTCACCCGGCGACGTAGTCTATATCTTTTCATCCATTGTGGTTCCCTTGGTCTGTGTCTCGTCTAAACTCCGTCAGCCTCTCTCTTGCACGTAGAGCTGTGTTGTCAGAAGCGCTGGTGGTACGTTTCCATGGCATCGCTGAGTTCAGACGCTCCTCCGCGGCCGCTGCGACGTTCACTTTGGTCATCACCTTCACCCTGATTCCGCGTCGGTTCAGGTCCCGAGCTGCCTCCTCCGCTGTGCTGTATATCACCAGACCGGAGTCCCAGTGCACCCGCATCTTCGTGTAGGGCGTCTGGTACCGGATCCCCTTCTCCCTCAGAGCTGCTTTGATGGGTCCGTATGTCTTACGCCTCTCCATGACGTCTGTCGCGTAGTCGTTATCAAAGTAAAGTCTTTTGCCGTTAATCTCAATCTTCTGTTGCCACGCTTTCCTTAGGACCAACTCTTTAATGTGAAACTCCAAAAAGTTAACAATTATTGATCTCGGGGAAACTGCAGCAGCTGGCTTTGGGATTAATGCTCTGTGTGCCCGCTGGACACGGAGCTTGATTCCCTCCGGCAGGGCCAGGTGGCGTTTAAACAACTCGTTAACAAACTCAACGACAGATCCTCCTTCCAAAGACATCTTTGAAGAGAAAAAACTCAATCTGTACTCACACGTGACACTGAGATCAGCAGAGGGTGATCTGTAAGTGTGTCCATGTAGAGCACAGCTATATCTGCCTGCATCCTCTCTTCTGACTGACTGCAGCAGGAGTTGATTGTTTGTGTCTCTTCTCTCAGTTAATGGCTGTGAGTTTCTGTACCAGTTGAAAGTTGCTCTGTCAGTCAGATTGCAGCTGCTTTTACATGTCAGACGGACTGAATCTCCCTCTGTCACTCTCTCAGGAGACTCCACCTGAAGATCTGAACACAACACACACATTATATCTAGTGCTGCTGTCATACACTCATTATTATTCAACATAATGCACAGAAGAAGAGTGAACCCTCATGAAAGTCACCTGTGACAGTAAGACTCACTGGAGCACCAATCCATCTTCCTTCTGTTACATCAGTAGTGAATCTGAAATAGTACTTGTGTGAATCTTTCTGTGTCACATGACTCAGTCTGATGGTGCAGTTCTGCTGTTTATCTCCCAGATACTGAAGCCTCGGACTGTATTCAGGATCCTTAGACAGATCTGGAGACTCTTTATCAGTGTTTTTGGTCCAGAACACTTTCATGATCTGATGTCCAGTAGGGTATGTAAAAGTGCAGCTCATTATCACTGATGAGTTCTTTAGTGCACAGATGTGTGAATGACTGTAACTCACACCCCAACCAGCACTAGAAACCCCTGAAACACAGAATTCATCAGGATGAAAATGTTGATTTATTAGTTACAACAAACCATGAACAGATGACGATACTTTTTTTTTTCGATTTGAAAACAGAAACTATGTAAAGTGTTAAAAGATGTGAAGTTCATAAATAAAGGCACAGAGACAGAGGAGTGAAAAGCACCAGGAAATCAGTCATGCTCGATCAAACACTGAAATAAATGAAAAAAAGGACTAAGACTTTATTGATTATTGATTGATAGATTTACTGATAGCTGAGGTACTAAATATTAAATACCCAATGACATTAAAGTGTGAGTTTTAAGGCATTTAGTTCTCGTCTATCAGAGTGTTTCTAATGTGAATGTAACAGAGACTCACCGTGAATCATGAGCAGAAAGATCAGAGGAAGACGAGGAGCCATTCTGACCCACATCAGCATCAAATATATCTATAATACAGCATTAATCAACACTAATAATCATACACTATACATCACCCTATTCTTAAGATTTCTCATGTTTGGATATGTATGTTATATGAGCAATTATCATCAGTTTTCATTGAAGTACGAGTGTGTTAGTCTTACCGTGTTGAAGCTCATCAGATCAACAGCAGACAAATGACTGACTGTTTTAACACATCCACTTATAGCTCTAGACATCACTGTTTGTGTGGTTAACACTGTTTTTACACATAGTTGCAGAAATATCAGTGTCCTTCCCTCAAATAGAGAACCACTAGGCAATTACTAGATTAAAACTAAAGTAAAATAGTCTTTAGTTTCAGAATTTGATAATATTGAGCACTTTGACACCATAAAACAATACTTAGTCCATTGTGAAGCTGCACACTTATGTTTTAGATCAGAATAAAATGATCAATTATGATTGAATAGCAGGACTACACTGAAAAATAAGAAAGCGCTTGTATCTCTTTTAAACATCACTTCAGGTGTTTTTCTCTGCTGACTGAGCTTTAACATTATATATTTACACAACTACAGTTCACCATCTGATAAATGACCTCAGTGTGAATTACTTCAGTTTCGATGAAAGATGTTACAGAAATAAACACATTCAGAGACAGAAGTGAAACTGGACTAAAGTTGGTGATGGAAAACATGCTGCACTATCAAACACACAGATGACAATTAAGATTAAAAATAAATTATGTTGATTTAAAGACGCTGTGTTATTAAGATGTGAGTTTTGTGACTTTTAGTTCATGTCTATCAGCTCTGAGATCTTTATGCTACTAAAGTCGTTTGACACATAACCTCTATCATATCTACACACCATCTTCTGAGAAAATGGGCCAAAAGTAGTCAAGATCTGGTGATACACTGATGTTTATCCAATCAAATGCTCTGATGAGTGAGAAAGTCCCTCCCCTAAACTACCATAAATGAGCAAATCATGTTCAAGGCTGTGACGTAGAGGACAACTATTGGATATTTATAAAATGGACAAGCCCAGTGACATCTCATCTTCCTGTTTCATCAACATAACACTGAAAACTGCTCATAATAACTCATTCTGATAATAAAATCATGTCAGAAATCATGTGTTAAATGAGCTTCATCTATAGAAGTCCGTTTTTATTGCACAAGTGTGTCTGTCTTACAGTATTGAAGCTCATCAGATCAACAGCAGCCAAATGACTGACTGTTTTAACACATGCACTTATAGCTTTACTGACTTTGTGTGGTTAACACTGTTTTTTTTTCTTCTCTTTTTTCTTTTTTACACACCACAAAGTTGCAGAAATATCAGTGTGTCTCCCTTTACAAGCCAACATTACTGAACTAAAACTAACTTGAACTTGACTAAAACTATCTAAACAAAGTTATTTATTTTCTTTAAGCTATTTTAAATATATTCACTCAAGATGTTTGGAGAACAGGATTGTGTAACCAGACGTTCTTCTGGCAATTTCACACTTACTATGAAGATTAGTTGATGCACCTGTCACCACCGATCACTTCACCATTGTCTGGTCTCGTCGTTCACACCTGGACACTTACCTCGATCCACCTCAACTTCCTTCAGTCTTCAGTTACCAGCTTTATACCTGCTAAAGATAAGACTGTTATGGACTGCCATCACATCTGCATTGATCCCCTTAACAGTCACTTACCTGCTATTCATGATTGTCTGCTGCAATCTGCAAACAAACTGTTTTGTTTGCAGATGTCAGCAGCTGGGATTTATGTCCGCTCACAAACCCAGAGTTAACGGCGGAGGCTGATCTGCTACAGCAGCACTCAGTGTCTAACATTACATCTGTATCTCTACAGGAGAGCAGCAGTCATACAGGTGCCCAGGATAAACCAAAATAAATGAGCATCAATATTGTGTCATGTAATGCCAGAAGATAGCACACTGGCCACAGTAAAACAGATAAATTACTTAAAAATTAGTTTTAAGAGCTGCAAGAATTGGAGAGACTAAACTTCCTACATAAAGACTTTTTATGGGGCGGTGAATCCAGGGGTGCTGCTATAGTTTCCAGGCCCCTCTTCCTATGGGCCCTTGGATTCGTTCTTGCTCCACATTGCGGTGCCTCTGGGTAAATCTACCGTTGACTTGAGCACTGAAATAGGCACTGTAACAGAATACCTAGATGGCACTTACATACTATGACATAAAAAGTTAGATTCGTGGTTAGATTTGATATTGTCTGATGATCTATAGGAATTGAGTTCAATAGCAGTGGGAAAAAAGATAATTATTCTGAACCTTTATACCCTATGGAAGTTTCCAGAATCAATGCATTCACCTGTTAATAGTTACTTACATCAGTCAGGATTGCTCTCAATATGGTTCAGACATTGACATTAAACACAATGCAAAGAAGAGTAATATTATAACTATAAGAGGAAAGGAAACTTTAATTTCCCAAATTCTCTCTGTCTGGCATTGTTATTAAAAACTGATGACTTGTGTGATGATAGAGACATTTACAGACGTGTGTCCCTAATGAAAAGAAAAACAAAAAAACTAACAAACAATATGGCGGCACAGTGGCTTCACTTTTATGAGATCATGAGTAACCCAGTTGTCTATTATAGATCAGTGTTCGCCCCCTGCTGGACATCTTTGATTACTGTGTCACGTGATTCACGCTTCCACACAGCAGGGACGTCCATTAGAGCCTAATACTTACTAATGTGCAAAACTTTTTTTAACGTGTATTTTTTATTTTATTTCAAATTTCTTTCATTTGCTGAAGCCCAAATGAGTTTTAATTACTTCAGTAATTCCAGAGGAGGCTGATAGCATTAACTCCTCTCATTACGGCCAATCGGAATTTATATTCAAATAACGCATTTCAACAATAGATAATAACATTGAGTCATTTGAAATTTGTCATTTAAAATTTCTAAATTAAAATGCATCATGAACCAGGAAATACAAACACATTAAAATAATAAAGTACAGAGACACTACAGCAGAGATTTAAGAAACCAGATGAGAAACTGAGATGCGTTCAGAATTATAATGAATAGCTTTGAACACAGTACAGGATGAAACAACACGAAAATGAAGAGGAATAATGGTGATTTACAGCTGATGCACATCAATGTTGATGACAGTAGCAGGAGATGGAGACCTCTGGTCAAGTAGGGCTCGCTGCAGCCTGCGGTGGACATCCAACCCCGCCCACATCCATGTGTGACGTCAGACACCACGCCCACATCAATGCGTCACCGTGTGACTCCCCTCCCCATCGGTAGCCTTAAAGCGGTGCATTTCAAAATACTTCACGAAATTTATCCATGTAAAGTAGCTCTTTCTAAATTCATGGACATTGATAATACCTGCAGTTTTGTAACACACATGAGGAAGACTTGTGTCATTTGTTTTATCATTGTGAATTGTCTCTTAGTTTTTGGTCTGATGTTAGCACCTTTCTATTTCTGCAAAGAAATGTTAATTATATGCTTTCTTTAAAAGATGTTATCTGTACTTATTCTCATAAAAGTAAAATGATTGAGTATGTTGTTAACTTTTACATTTTGCAAGGCAAATATTATATTCATAAACAGAAATTTGCTAAATGCATACCAAAATGTAATTTATTTTTATCAGAAATAGAAGTTTTGAAAAGTCTTTAAAACAAATGAATACATTTGTTGTTACATTTCACGGAGAACTTTTTTTCTGGTTATGCTTCCACAGTATAATTTTTGTATATGTAAGGGAAAAGGAAGAAAATTTGAACTATTGTTTAGTTGTTTCTAGGTTTTAATTTAATTTTTGTTTATTTATTTACTTTTTATTTATACGTTTATTTATTTATTTTTTTCTCTCCATGGTATTAGTTTATTTTTTATTTTATTATTATTATTATTTTAATTTTATCTTATTACATATTACATATTGTATTACTGTAAACAGATTAGGCTTGTATTTTGTGTATCTGGATTTCTATTTCAATATTTTTGTAATGTCCAATTATTCTTAAAAAAAAAAAAAAAGAATCCCGATGTTGTACGCATGTGCAAGAATGGCGGAAGTATGTTGTATCGGGGATGTATAATACAAATTAAACCTAGGTCACCTTTCATATGGAACTAATTACATTCGAACAGCCGGTAAAACGCTTGCTTTGGTTGATTAAAGTTAGGAAAATGGTAATTGGTAATAAAACATTTAAACCCTACCCTATTTGTTTGTGTAATGACATAAATTCACGTTTATTATAATCGATTTTGACATAGCTTAGACAAGATCAGATTTAGACGGACAAGTAAGTTTTGTTATTGTAAAAGTAACACTTAGCATATTTTCATTTTCATCTAATTCTCTAAAGATATGTCCACAAATGTGAACATTGCTAATCATATTATCACTATTTTAATATGTGTTAATACTATTTAATATGTTGGATGTGTGACGTGTTTGAACATGGGCGCGGCGTCTGGCGTCACACTTGGATGTGGGCGGGGTTGGATGTCCGCCGCAGGCTGCAGCGAGCCCTACCTCCCTCTGGTGGTAGATTGAGAGTTTGTACAAACACATATGACACGATCACAAATAAAACTGATCACTTAAAGGGAAAGTTACAGAAACACAAAAGACAAAATAGTAGCCTAATAGAAGCTGATAATATTGAGCACTTTTGTGAAGCTGCGCAATTATGATTTTGTTCAGTATATCAGGGTAAAATGACTAATTATGATTTAAAAGCAGGAGCTTGTATGCCACCACTGAACATCACCTGTGTTTTGCTGCTGACCTAAATATCACAGAATATATTTACACAACAGTTCACCAGCTTTTAACTTTCATTTACTCTACTGTTACAGCATGTATTTAAGCAATAAGGAAATAAAATACTTTATTGACTCATCACTAAGGATCTTTGTCAATCATATGTGGCTCCGCCCACAGAGCTCAGGATTGGTTCCTTTGTGCTCCGCCTCTTACTGCAGCATCTTCCTGTTGATCTGAACAAACAATCAGATGAAGAACAACTGACTGAAGTTCATTAACAACATTAAACCTTCCACAAGATACAACACTCAAACTAGAACTGAAGAGAGTTTTATTGAGAGATCGAGAGACTTTGTTTCACTTACTGTGAGTGTGTCGTACAGGTCAGAGGTCGTGGACTTGAGCTCAAGAGCTGTATATGTGTCTTCATTGGGATCAGAGATCTACAGAGAGAAAAGGACTTAAATATTGTGAGTTGATGTTTACGATCTGATAGTCTAACTCTACTGACTTTAATGTTTAGAGAATTTTTTTTACTCGATCCAGAACTATAGCATCATGTTGTTGAACATGCAATTTATTATCTCTGTAGCGGCTGTATGAAACATCTCTGCATGCAGAAAAAAAACACTGTAAATAACTGTGATCATCTCACCACTGACTCCTTCATAGCAGATCTTCTGTTTGTCCTTTTAGTAAGACTGAAGAAAAAAAGATAAATAAACAACGCACTGAAAGTGCTGCAATAATTCTTACAGTTTTTCAGAGATTCATTAATAAACTTAATTACTAAATTAAGCACTAAACAAAACACACAAGTTACTGGAATAACTGCAGTTTATACTGTTATACATGCATGTGTGGTAAACAAGAATAATTGGTCACACTTTCTATGAAGCCCGTATTTACAATGGTACTTTACAAGGGTATTCTTAAGGCATTATAATGAATGCATAATGCATTATTTAAAAAAAATGTATAATACATTATATCATCTCATAAGTATTCATAATAACAGTTTTAATGTATAATAATTTTTACGTATTTGTGGTTATAGCTTTTAAGAGTATGATTACCTCCTCCATAGTTATAACGTATTATTAGTCTCGTATCTTGCCATGTTTCTCATGTCACTTTACTTAAAGCATACAAAGACCATTTATGAGTAATTATAATAATATTTCCCAAAGAACCCTAAGATCAGGAATCAAATCAGATGAATGCTTAATGACACATTTGTATTATCAGTTTGATTATTTTGATAGTACCCTTTAGACAGCTTTTGTAACTCTACAACTCCATGTCAGCTAGCAGTAATTATAATTACTAGTATGCTAAATATATGCTAACATTAAATTTTGATGTTTCCCCAAAAGATAAACTATTATATAATATTATAAGTAACCTTGCAAGTACATGAACTTCTACCTAGACTAACCTTAACCTAAGTCTAATAATACTCTAAGGAGTGTTAGTTGACATGTAGTTGGAAAGTTTAAGCTTATAGTAAATAGACTAAGGGGACCATCAAAATAAAACGTAATATAATGTAAAAAATAAATGAAATATGATATAGTCCATTCTAAATTAAGTAGATTTAATATAGCGTCCATTTAGTGTTATAAATAATCATAATCTTAAAAGTTATAACCTCAAATACTCAAGTATTATAATGTATTACAATTGTTGTTATGATTATTCATGAGATGATATATATAACATATTATAAGGTTTTTTATAATGCATTATGCATTCATTATAATGCCTTAGAAATACCCTTATAATGTTTTATAAATAGGGGCTTCATAGAAAGTGTTACCGAATACTTTACTTAAACATAACACTTAACCAACATGTAGTAAATTAATACTGCAAACATACAGCAGTTATTTTGAAAGGAACGTCTTACCAAATGTACATCACAAAAACACCTGATGCTCCACCTAATAAAACACCAACAGCAGCAGAAACAGATACAGCTACAGATGAGAAACACCTGACTGCTGAAATACACACCAAAATACACACCAAATGAATAACAGGACTAGATATGACCATAAGGAATCAAACGTGTGGTTGAAATATGGAATATTATTCATAAAACTCACACATGACATTTAAAGTCACGGCATCAGAGTATTTCTCTCCATGTTTATTTCTAGACTTGCACTTGTATTCTCCACTGTGATCAGAGCTGATCTTTGAGATGCTGTAGATTCCTCCAGATCCTACAAACGTTCCTCCTTTAAACCAGCTGATTTCTGCAGGTGGGTTTGAATCACTCCTGCAGATCAGAGTCACTGAATCTCCCTCCACTATTTCACCAGATGGACTGATGGACACTGAGACGTTCCTTGGTGAGTCTAAAACAGAAAACAAATAAATATTATAAACAATGAAAAACTATGACATAAAAGATGTTAAGATGATGTGTAGTCACAAACAATAAAGCACCATTAACTCACACATGATGTTCAAAGTCACAGCATCAGAGTATTTCTCTCCATGTTTATTAATGGACTTGCACTTGTATTCTCCACTGTGATCAGAGCTGATCTTTGAGATGCTGTAGATTCTTCCAGATCCTACAAACATTTCTCCTTTAAACCAGCTGATTTCTGCAGGTGGGTTTGAATCACTGCTGCAGATCAGAGTCACTGAATCTCCCTCCACTATTTCACCAGATGGACTGATGGACACTGACACGCTCTTTGGTGGGTCTAATAAAAATCACAAAAAATATATATATTGACTAGACCTTTGAGTGCTCAGTCGGTAATGTGATCTGCAGATGATCATAATAGAGATGTTCTTTAGTATCATATGTTTTATAATAAACTCACACATGATGTTTAAAGTCACAGCATCAGAGTATTTCTCTCCATGTTTATTGATGGACTTGCACTTGTATTCTCCACTGTGATCAGAGCTGATCTTTGAGATGCTGTAGATTCCTCCAGATCCTACAAACGTTCCTCCTTTAAACCAGCTGATTTCTGCAGGTGGGTTTGAATCACTGCTGCAGATCAGAGTCACTGAATCTCCCTCCACTATTTCACCAGATGGACTGATGGACACTGAGACGTTCCTGGGTGAGTCTTAAACAGAAAACAAATAAATATTATAAACAATGAAAAACGTCTCTGGTTACGTATGTAACCTTAGTTCCCTGAGGGAACGAGACGCCGCGTCATGGAACGCTATGGGGAACGCCATTGGCAGGCCGCACTCTGGATCATGTATACAACCAATGAAATGACGGGAGTGACGTCACAGGCGCGGTGACGTCATCGACCGGGAAGTATAAAGCGCGTGCGTTTGAAGCCGGCGGCACTTCTTTTAGGAATGAAGCGAGCGCCGCAGGGTGCGGGAATTATGGTCAGAGACGCGGCGTCTCGTTCCCTCAGGGAACTAAGGTTACATACGTAACCCGAGACGTTCCCTTCCGGGAACTCGAGCCGCGTCATGGAACGCTATGGGGAACGAGACTACCAACGCCCCCATAATTTCCAAGCCCTGCGCAGTGTCTGCACAAACAGGGTGGAAAAGAGAGAGCCATTGTCAAGCATTCCGCGGACAAGAAGGCCCTGTAGTCCTCGGCCGGCCCTCGGGCACACGAAGAATGGTAATCTTCCTCTGTCTGGTAGCCAGCCAGAACGAGATGTACTCCGCGGCCCTCAGGCACACGCAGAGTCTTAGTCCTTTGTCTGGGGGTTAGCCAGAACAAGAGGGACCAAATGACCACTGTCTAGCTCTCGGCGCATGCAAGACATATCAAATAAAAATATAATTTGTTGTTACTACTGTAAATCTATATAAAATTATTATAGGATCTCCTTCAATACTTTCAGAATCTTCACTTTTAAAAATTATTTTGTTTCTGTATTTTAAAATATGTTTTATATTAACATTTTAATGGCAGTAATATAAATGTATTTATTCTTGTATATATCAAAACAAGCAGAAAATAGTACAAACTTTGCTAAAGTGATTGTTTTGAACAAGTACGCTAACTAGACATTTACAAAAAAAAACAAAACATTATTTTTACTGTTGAGCCATTTAAACCGTCATTGTGTTACATGTGATACATGATTTTATGGTGAAACTGTTATTTTTTCGTGTTAATCAGGCCAGTTTTAATCAAGACTGATGCACTGTGGCTTTAACCCAGCGTAAGCGGTGCAGCAAAAATAGACTCAGCGCCAAAACGATCGCGGCACTGACGCTTCTGCTCTGCTCCTGCTACGCGCTGCCGCGCCGTCCCTGCGTGCGGTGTGAGACCGGCGTTAGCCCTTTGTCTGGGAGTAGCCAGGACAAAAGGGACTGCAACGACCACTGTTTAGCAATTCCGCGGACAGATGGTGTGCGAAGTCCTCGGTCCGTAGACCCATGAGGACAGTGCACTCGACCCCAAGACTGCTCCTCGGCCCGCAGGCACACGAGGAATGGAGGTCTTCCTCTGTCTGGTCGCCAGCCAGAACGAGAGGTACTCCGCGGCCCTCAGGCACACGCAGAGTCTTAGTCCTTTGTCTGGGAGTTAGCCAGAGCAAGAGGGGGCCGAATGACCACTGTCTAGCACTCGGCGGACAGATGGTGTAGGTAGTCCTCGGTCCGCAGACCCACGAGGACAGTGAACTCGACCTCAAGAGGCTCCTCGGCCCTCAGGCACACGAGGAGAGGGTGATCCTTTGTCTGGGGATTCAGCCAGAACAAGAGGGATCCAAGGCTCGGTCTGGAGCTCCGCCAGGACGCGAGGGAATAAGCCATTGTCTAGCATTACGCGGACAAGAGGGCACTTCAATCCCCGGCCCTCGGGCACACGGGGAAGGCAGTAGGGGCCTCTGCGTGGTAGCCAGCCAGCGCATGAGGCACTCCTCTGCCTTATTTTAAGGCAGACGAGGAGTCTTAGTCCTTGGTCTGGGAAGAACCAGATACCAGAGGGACCGAAATACACTCCGTCTGGTAGCACCGTGCGCTTGAACACGAGGAGAATTGAGCCATTGTCTAGCATTCCGCGGACAAGAGGGCTGTACAGTTCTTGGCCCTCAGGCACACGAGAACCGTGGGCCTCTGCCTGGTTCGCCAGCCAGTGCAAGTACTCCTCGGGCCTCGGGCTCACGAGGAGTCTTAGTCCTTTGTCTGGGAGTTAGCCAGAACAAGAGGGACCGGAAGCTCGGCCTGGTAAGCCTACCGGGACGCAAGAGTATGAGCCTTTGTCTAGCATTACACGGACAAGAGGCTTTAGGTCTGCTCCTCGGCCCTCGGGTTCACGAGGATGCAGGGACACTCCTCGGCCCTCGGGCACACGAGGAGCGTCGTGGCGAAAACGACTTCTCTTCTTTCCGCAGAAAGAATGCGCCTTGAGAAGTGTCCTCCTGGATAGGGAGGTGGCTGACTCTCTAGACCTGGTTCTAGGTCGAGAGCATAGCGGAGCCTGGAATGGCTCTGAGGTCAAGTTCATTGTACCTGACAAATGTCAGGGGAGAGGATCAACCCGCAGCATTGCAGATGTCCTGGAGGGGGACACCTGCTGACAGAGCTTTTTAGAGACAAACAGCCTCAGTAGGAGTAAGTCTTGGCTCCCCATGGAGCTGGGAGACCAGAGGGCTTGGAAGTAGTAGGAATGGCATCCGTGATCCATCTACTGATAGCTATGATCATGCCACATGTTTTCTTTCTTTCTTTGTGGCTGTATGTGCCCAGTGCTCACACTGGGCAGATATACTTCCCATTGGTCGCACTCCAAGAATGGAGGTAATAGAGGCTAGAGACCCCTCGGGGTCTCAACCTGAGTGCACCACTGAGGAAACCATACCGACGAGCCACCACGAGGTGCGTTGTAGGCCAATAAGCCGCCACGGACACCCTCAGGATGGAGTGAGCTGGTTTTGTGGGTTTGCGGGGACTCTAGTACTGTACCAACGGGCAGTAACTTGGTCTAGATGGTGTTCGTGACACCATGAAGCAAACAAGTTCCACTTAAGGTTTCCTCGTAGAGGGAGCTCTGGATAGGAGCAGGGTCTCAACAACCTCGGTTGAGAGACCCGAGTCTATGAGTTGCGCCCCGCCAGGGGCCATACTCATAACTTTCCACCTCTCCATGTGGGGGTAGCAAACCGCGGCCCCAGCTTGAGAGGGGAGGTCCAAGACCATGGTTGGACTAGCTGTGTCGATGCCGGCATGCTCTTTCCAGAACTCCAGGGCGCACAGCGATCGGGAGAATGCATACAGACGCAGCCTCGGCCACATCTGTACCATGGGGTCCAGTCCTGGCGGACCTGGAGGCACTAAGGACAACCAGAGAGAACACTGCGATATCTATCGAGTCGCTAGAGGTCCCATCTTCTGAGTCTCCATGCTTTATCACTTCCTGATGAAGCTTCGATCTCCCGACCGTGGAGAAACGTGTGACCAGGAGACTCTGCCCACTAACCTTCTTATTTTTATTTAGGTTAGTCCCGCGTACGGTGAGACTGCGGAGTCTCCAGTACTGTACCAAACGGGCAGTAAACTGGGTCAAACTGGTGGGGTTACACCATGCGGTCGATCACTTCCTATAGGTCATAGGGTTTCCTCATATGGGGAGCTCTGGAGTGAGGGATGGTCTCAGCAACATTGATTGAGAGACCGGCCTCTATAAGAGATTTGCCCCCTCGGGGTCACACTTGTTCCAGAACTCCCGAGAGCAGAGCGATCGGGGAAAAGGCGTACAGACGAGGCCTTGGCCACATCTGTACCATAGCGTCCAGTCCTGCAGGAGCTGGAGGCACTAGAGAGTACCAGGGGGACATTGCGATATCTCTTGAGTCGCAGAGAGGTCCCCTGGAACCTGGCTAAACACTCTCCAGATCTGCTTCAGCACTTCTGAGTGAAGCATTTATTCCCCGGGCCTCGGCCCCTGCCTCAACAGGACGTCTGCTCCCACGTCCAGAAATATTGGACTGCTCTCAGGGAGAGAAGTCTTTCCTTAAGACCATAGGAGAATCCGGTACGCCAGCTTATATAAGGGGCGTGAGCAGATACCTCCTTGATGATTTATATAATAAATCCCAGAATCTCTAGCCGATTTATGTGCCAGTAGAGATTGAGATTGCTCCACAGGCCTTGGGTTGAGCGGCCACTCATGACCGCCTCCCAATCCGGTGAGGGATGCGTCCGTCGCTAGCATGATGCGGCGACGAGGAGCTACCAGAACTGGACCCTGAGAGAGAAACTAGGGTTTCTTCCACATGGCCAAGGCACGTAGGCAGCGCGCGTGACCTTAATCTTGCAAAATGGGTTTCCCCTCGGGGAGAACCCCCTGGTTTGAGCCACGAATGAATGGTCTCATAAGCAGCAGTCCAAAAGGTATCACGTTGGAAGCGGCTGCCATAAGACCTAACAGTACTTGGGACTGTAGACAGTGGGTGAGGGGCCTAGCTTGACCGCATTTACTACAGTAAGGATCGACTCGAACCGAGCAGGTGACATTCGTGCCTGCATCGTGGTCGGATCCCAGATTACACCTACACTCAAAAAAAAATAGCACTTTGGTTGAACATGATTTAATCATGGACAGCGTTTCCACGTGATTCCACCACATTATCTTAACAACAATGGATGATATTAAACCAACTTGAAAAATTTGTGTCCATTTAACATGAACGGATGACATTCACTAAACATGATCTAAATACTAATTTTTTACTTGAATTAATGGTTTTAATTGAACAGAAATTAAAGTTAATGAGATAATTAGTGATTAATTTAGTGATGATTGTTCATTATTGAAGACACCTGATGTGAATAAGCAGAATCACCAAAGGAGAAAATCAAATTTTTATAAGAAATCATCACAGTGGTCAGTGTTTGCATTAGTTGGGGTCTTGAGCTTAACATTTGTAAAAGCAGATTTTGTTTGGCCAAACCAGACTAAAAGCAATTATGTTTTCAAGAAATCTTTGTGAAATAATAGACCATGGGTTTTATCATTGGTTATATAAACTCTATAATTAAGAATCGCATATATAGTCAGACAGATATGTAAATAATCAGTTTTATTAAGACACACAAACATGAAGAATCAGTGTGAGAATCACAACAACGGTGACCATCAGAAAAAGCATGTTGTAGCCAATCAGAACTCATCAATGATTCCCATCATGCATTGCAGCATGAATAAATTATGGGCTGAATTGTCTTCATAATTTATTTTATTCTTACTATTTTCATTTGTTTTTGTTGTTTTTATGTGACTTTTTAATAACTTGTTTTGTGATGTTCAGAGTTGATCTGTTTATCTGAATACATCATTTGTCACCGTTGCTGAGATTCATACGCTGGTTGTTGATCTCTGTGTGTGTCCATGCAAAAATAAATTAATTTATGAGAAATTCTTCCAAACTTTAATTTAAAGATAGATGGAGAGTATTGTTTGTTGTGGACTCATAAGACTAAATATTTACAACAGTTAATTGACTGAACACTTTTGGAAACTTAACTCTTAGATACAGTTCCTTTTAATGGAAAATAACTCAGAGACTGACTCTAAATTGAGTTCAATGATTCAGGCCAAGCAATGATTATATTAAATCATAACCATCATACCCTAATGACTTGTGGTCTTGGCTTGTCTGGTTATTTACTCCCAAACAAAGCAGCCCAGCAAAATCTAATGTTAAAGATGTAAGGGTCAAGAGCCCAACTAATGCAAACAATGACCACTGTAACGGTTTCCTAAATTTTTTTTTTTTTTTTTTTTCTCCTTTGGTGATTCTGCTTGTTTACATCAGGTGTCTCCAATAATGATCAATCATCACTTAACTAATTAACTTTAACTTCTGTTCAATAATAATCATTGATTCAAGTTAAAATTTAGTATTTAGATCATGTTTAGTGAATGCCATCTGTTCATGTTAGATGAACACAAATATTTCAAGCTGGTTAAATATCATCCATTGTTGTTAAGATAATGTGGTGGAATCACGTGGAAACACTGTCCATGATTAAATCATGTTCAACCAAAGTGCTGTTTTTTTGAGTCCATGTTGAAATGAAAAATAGCCCAAATGGCATTCATTAAACATGAATTGTTCAGGTAAAGTGAACAAAACTGAAAAATCATTTTTTTTAGTGTAGATAAGTGGTTTGGAAATCACACTCCTCTTGGTGTTGAGTCTCAACCCCAATTCTTTCATGAGAGCGAGAACAACACCTCGATGTTTAGCCGCTAACTATTCTGAGCTGGCCGGAATCGACCACACACTTCGTGAAAGTTCGGGTGAGAGCTAGGCCGAAAGGAAGTACTCTGTATTGGTGAGCTTTGCCCCTGAAAGCGAACCTGAGAAACTTTCTGTGTTGAAGAATGAAGTACCGGCTGTTTTTCTTTATTTCTTTTTTAGAACCCAGACCATTACCAGACCCTGCTCGGGGCTTACTAAAGTTGAAAATACCCCATTGAAAGGTGGCGGCTAGGCGCCGAACTGCATAGCATAACTTTTCTCTTCAGTACGCAGGACCCACATAGAAACATTTGGCAGTAGTTTCCACACTGCCAGAAAGTTTACTAAGGGTACCAGCCTCTCGAGGCTGGTGCCTGGATTTACTCAAGGAACTAACTCGGAGACCTGAAACAGCGAGCTGGCAGGAAGCTCCTGAACTAGCTCCTCGGAGGACCCCCGCGGGGGCTGCGAACTCTCCAGGGCCGCTATGTTTCCGGGCGGGACAGCTACAGTAGAGGATGTTCGCGGGAGATCGCCGCGCCCTGTAACACTGGCAAATCTCCTGAGGGCCCCGAGGGGGTTTGAAACCCGCACCTGAAGGTACGGTGCAAACCCCCTCGAGAGGGGCTGCCCTCAACGGCCCTGAACACAACTTTCAGGTCCGTTTAGCCGAGGAATTCCTGGGTTGGAGGACGACCCTCAGGTCGAGCCTCTTCTTTTTCTTGGAAGCCCCCAACTTAGACTGTTGCTTTCCGGGTCCTCTAGGCATAGCCGGAGGAAGGCGGGCGGCAACGCTATGTTTCTGCGCCTCTGATGTGGGGAGCTGGTACACGGTTGGGGTTTTTCCCCGTTTTTTCCCGTCAAGAACCCCGACACGTGTTCATTTGCTCATCAAGCCTGAAGTTTTATTAGGCGGCCTGAAGAGCAAAGACGGAGCTTTAAAGGATGATGCCAGACTGGGCGACAGATAGCTGATAGCGTCTGTCCAAGCCGCGGCGTCTTCTTTACTTTCTAGTTATTCCTAGATCTAAAAAACTCAATGTAGATCGGGAAGGACAGGAAGCTCCATTTGGAAGTGCTGACTTAGTCCACAGGAAGCAGAACGTTTGCTTTTCTGCGGCTCATATTGCTTATTTTGCTAATGCATAGTCAGCACAACCACCAGCTCACCATACTGAGGCGATCAGGGGGGGCGGTTGAATACTTTTGACAACGTATTTCACATCAACCTCCTCGGAGGAAGATATGGAAAGCACTGAAAACCTTTCCTGGAGGGAAGTAACCGCATTGCGGGCTTCCTTATCCAGTAGGAGGTTTACCGATCCACCAGATAGGAGAGGAGATAGGGTATTTTTAAACACCCGTCTCCCGTCCCTCTAATAGATCGAGCCGCGATCCCAACGAGTGCAGCTACCGCTCCGCCTCGGCGGAAGCGGGGCCAGACCCGCGAGAAACGCTGGCGAAGGCTCCCTCCTCGAAGAGAGCCTTCCGTGGAGCACCCGCAGTGGAGATTTTTACACTCACACTGTGGACAGTCAGCCTTTTCGAGGGCTGACTGTGCGTGCTCTACACTCAAGCAGACCACACATTGACTGTGTCTATCCCCACCAACAATGAAGGATTGGCAGGGAGGGACACACTATATATGTGGCTGCTTGTACCGCCTTAGTTTCTAAACTTTCTTTCCCCCTTGGTTGCATTTAAGAGGTCATACTACTCAAATAAAAGCCGTGCAAACTGGCAAGAAAAAACAGCAGTATGACCGGGACAGACACAGACACAGAGCGCTCTCGCTGAATGACAAAAGCTGCCGCCGGCTTCAAACGCACACGCTTTATACTTCCCCGCGCCTGTGACGGCACTCCCGTGATTTCATTGGTTGTATACATGATCCAGAGTGCGGCCCGCCAATGGCTTTCCCCATAGCGTTCCATGACGCGGCTCGAGTTCCCGGAAGGGAACTATGACATAAAAGATGTTAAGATGATGTGTAGTCACAAACAATAAAGCACCATTAACTCACACATGATATTCAAAGTCACAGCATCAGAGTATTTCTCTCCATGTTCATTGATGGACTTGCACTTGTATTCTCTACTGTGATCAGAGCTGATCTTTGAGATGCTGTAGATTCTTCCAGATCCTACAAACATTTCTCCTTTAGACCAGCTGATTTCTGCAGGTGGGTTTGAATCACTGCTGCAGATCAGAGTGACTGAATCTCCCTCCACTATTTCACCAGATGGACTGATGGACACTGAGACGTTCCTTGGTGAGTCTAAAACAGAAAACAAATAAATATTATAAACAATGAAAAACTATGACATAAAAGATGTTAAGATGATGCGTAGTCACAAACAATAAAGCACCATTAACTCACACATGATGTTCAAAGTCACAGCATCAGAGTATTTCTCTCCATGTTCATTGATGGACTTGCACTTGTATTCTCCACTGTGATCAGAGCTGATCTTTGAGATGCTGTAGATTCTTCCAGATCCTACAAACATTTCTCCTTTAAACCAGTTGATTTCTGCAGGTGGGTTTGAATCACTGCTGCAGATCAGAGTCACTGAATCTCCCTCCACTATTTCACCAGATGGACTGATGGACACTGAGACGCTCTTTGGTGCATCTAACACAGTAGAAAAAATACAAAGCATCATTATTATTGATGATTTAGATAAAAATCCAGTGAGTAATCATAAAAAAAAAAAAAAAAAAATTCTGCTGTAAGCATTAAAACAATGCCCTACCATATTATAACCATAGACTGTAAAAAAATATGGACAACGCCTCTCCGCTTCTTTCCACTATGGAAAAGTGAAGCCAAAACAGCTCAATATGGCCGCTACCATCTTGGGGGAAGTTACGTCATTTGGAGCCAGAGCATGCGCAGTAGAGGTTCGTTTGGAGCCAGAGCATGCGCAGTAGAGGTTCATTTGGAGCCAGAGCATGCGGCAGTAGAGGTTCATTTGGAGCCAGAGCATGCGCAGTAGAGTCGTGAGGCCGAGCCGCGGTGTCAAAGTCGCGCCCAAACTCCCGCAGACCCAATCGCACGATCACAATCATGACACCACACCCCGTTTTTATAGCATCAAATAACTACTTAAAAGCAAACTTATTAGAAAAACGAACACCTGAACATAAATCAGCATTATAAGAACTACATCACACGATGGAAATCACCTTTGGAAAAAAATTATTTGCTGTGTAGTTCGATTATTTAGTTTGGCTCTCGTCCCATTAGATTACATGGAGAGGGCGGGATTTATGACCTATACTTCAGCCAGCCACTGGGGGGCGATCGAAAACTTTTGGCTTCACTTTTCAGGACACCTACGGCACGCCTGATTGTAACGCATCAAAGCAGTCAATTAGAGCGTTGCATTTCAACCTCAGCGGACTAGCCCGACTTTTTAACACCTCTAGTTGCTGGGCTTCAGGCCAATTTTCACGTCAAAGTTCAGAGGTGGGCGGGCACCGGTTTTATTTGTTTTAGGTTTCTCCTTATTTTAATATTTTAGACATCCATAAATTATGGTGAAGAAAAAAATGCTGCGCTGGTGAAAACAACAGGAGACTTCACTTTCGGTTTCACTTTCGAGACCAGGCACAGACTGCAGCGCAGCTGGAAAGGATCCGCGCTCAAGCACAGAATATGCTGAAAATGGCCACAAAGGTAAATAAATAACACTGAATGTGCCGGGCCGGAAAGAGTAAAGCTCATTTAATTAATAAACTAGTGTATTCTGAGTAAGTGTAACAAAAATCCTTTTTGGATGCACCTTCAAAGAAAAATTTATCTTTTCAGATTACATAATGAGAGAGTTATTGTTTTCTATTTGTTTTATTTTGTTAAGTTATAATTTAAAACTATTTTATACGTAAGTGGACACAAATAAAAGTACACCCTTTACAGTACCGAATGATGTATTAACCTACTCTTACCTTTGTGAGCAAAAATGACAGATAATTTTAAATTGCTTCCACTAAAAAAAAATGCACTGGCGCCCATGTCCTGCGTCTTCAGCTTCCACTTTCTGCACAAACTATTGGATATGCGCCTAATACCGCACATTTATCTCTAGGTTTAACGTTTAAACTAACATTGTTTTATACTTGAAATATTTCATATCTAGGCAAACTTATCAAATTAACAGACTGATGATCAGTCTACCGCTGGGCGCTGTTCCTTAAAAATAATAATAATAAAATAAAATAAAAACGTATATTTTTACGAACAAAAATGCTCCAAACATTTTTTTTTCTTAATTAAGTTAATAAAAAAAAAAAAACACGAAAGTATAATCAATTTGCCATTACATACAAAAATTTTAAAATTGCAACGCGCGCCATCAGTGGTAGACCGGCTCCTGAATTAAATCCCTGAGGCTGCTTTCACATTTATATTTTTGCCCCGTACATTACTTTGATATCACTGTGTTAGTCACCGCTATTTCGAGAATGAATCCAGCATAAATATGCTGATGTAATTCCCAAAACATGGCAGCGTGTATGTGTCCGAAAAAAGACAAATTCTGAATGGACTGTAGCCTGAAAAGTGTAGGCTGCAATACGCGGTCCCTTTATTTTCATCACTAAAAGCATCACTTATATTCATTTATAGAGATCTCACAAAATTCCGTTATAATCAATAAAGCTTTCTAAACTACACAATGAGTCTTGTATTGTATTGTAATGTTAGAGCACCCTCATTAATTGAGGAAGCACCCTCAGTGATTTAGTTCTGGAACCGGGCCTGAATTTGACATAACAAATTTATAAATCCCAAATGTATAAATCACTGCAATGTTTACCAGACAGATCAGATGGGAATATATATATATATATATATATATATATATATATATATATACCTAATTTGTATGTGTTGTATCCATTTAGTCAGATGCATTTAATGTAAAAGTCTGAACCAAATGGTCCATACAGAAAGAATAACCAAGGAACATTGGATCTTCATCAGGAGGTCCTAACAGTATCTACTGTTTGCAGACCTCTTGTCTTCAAGTATAAAGTTCTCTCTCACAGTCAGAACTGAAGCTATAGGACTCTTACAAGGGTTACGATTATTTGAAGGATGACATGCTAACATGGCTGTTGAAGAACTTCTACACTGCTACATTCAATACATTTTCTCCCAATAAGAACTCAAGCTTACATATTTTATATATCAGAGAAATCTAATACATTGTGGGAACCACCCGAACCACTGCTTAGACAAAAAAAAAAAAAAAAAAAAAAAAAAAAAAAAAACATTGTATGACTTTGGTAAAAGGACAAGAGCTCCCACAAAACCTACTGACCATTTATCAGAATTATGTTTTCCTGAACTCTGCTAGCTTTCCAAAGACATCTTTAAAGAGGAAAACTCAATCTATACTCACACGTGACACTGAGATGAACAGCAGGAGAGATGTAAGTGTGTCCATGTAGAGCACAGCTATATCTGCCTGCATCCTCTCTTCTGACTGACTGCAGCAGGAGTTGATTGTTTGTGTCTCTTCTCTCAGTTAATGGCTGTGAGTTTCTGTACCAGATGAATGTTGCTCTGTCAGTCAGAGTGCAGCTGCTTTTACATGTCAGACGGACTGAATCTCCCTCTGTCACTCTCTCAGGAGACTCCACCTGAAGATCTGAACACAACACACACATTATATCTAGTGCTGCTGTCATACACTCATTATTATTCAACATAATGCACAGAAGAAGAGTGAAACCTCATGAAAGTCACCTGTGACAGTAAGATTCACTCCTGGTTTACCAAGCCATGTGCCACCAGGTTTATCAGTGATGAATCTGAAATAATACATGTGTGAATCCTTCTGTGTCACGTGACTCAGTCTGATGGTGCAGTTCTGCTGTTTATCTCCCAGATACTGAAGCCTCTGACTGTATTCAGGATCCTCAGACAGATCTGGAGGCTCTACACCTATTACAGGGTTGTTGGTCCAGAACACTTTCTTGATCTGATGTCCAGTATGGTATGTATATGTGCAGCTCATTATCACTGATGAGTCCTTTAGTGCACAGATGTGTGAATGACTGTAACTCACATCCCAAGCAGCACTAGAAACCCCTGAAACACAGAATTCATCAGGATGAAAATATTGTTTTATATCAGTTACAACAGACCATGAAAATAGCATATTTTTTTACTACATTAAAACAGCAGCTCATTACAGAAAATAAAGACAGATTTTCACAGAATCTATTTAGTGATAAATGATGTGAAGTTCATCGTCAGCTTTTATGAAGGGTGTTGCAGAAAGCAGAAATAAAACCAGAGAGACAAAGGAGTAAAACATAGAACCAGGAAATCAGCCGCGAACAACATGCTGCACTATCAAATAATGAAAAACAAGAGTAAGAAAATAAAGTTAATTTATTAAATACCCAGTGTGTGGCTTTTTTACTTTGTCTAACATCTCTAAGTTCATCTATATGCGAGTGAACTCATTTGACACAATAACTATTTAACAGTTTCACTTCTGAGATCAAGAGCCAAACATATTCACAGTCTATTGTTTCACTGATATTCAGCTCTGAACAATGAGCACATCCCTCCTAAAC
This sequence comes from Garra rufa, assembly GCF_049309525.1. Lineage (NCBI taxonomy): Eukaryota > Metazoa > Chordata > Actinopteri > Cypriniformes > Cyprinidae > Garra > Garra rufa. The sequence continues at coordinate 5,731,131 of NC_133366.1, read as the reverse complement.
CCCCTGACACTGACTAGCAAATAACAAAAGACTATTGGACATTTATAAAAGGCACAAGCCCTTTGGCGTATCTCACATAAAGTTCCTGTTTAAAATGAAATATGTGAATACAGTACAGAAGAAAGTGCTCATCTGCTGCTAATTGTGAGACCCTCAATATAAAAAATCAGAGTGTTTCTAATGTGAATGTAAGAGAGACTCACTGTGAATCATGAGCAGAAAGATCAGAGGAAGACGAGGAGCCATTCTGACCCACATCAGCATCAAATATATCTATAATACAGCATTAATCAGCACTTGTAATCATAACTTTTACTGTATGTACACCAACTTATTCTTAACATTTCTCACATTAAGACATGTGTGTTATGTAAGTACAAGTGTGTTTGTCTTACCGTGTTGAAGCTCACCAGATCAACAGCAGACAAATGACTGACTGTTTTAACACATGAACTTTTAGCTCTAGAATGACATACTATTTGTGGTTAACACTGTTTTAATGTCCATCAGCGGAAATATCAGTGTCCCTCCCTTAACAAGAGAAATACATTACTGAACTAAAACTACAAACACACAGTGATGCTTTTCTTTAAGTTAATTTAAATGCATTTACTGAAGATGTTTAGAACATGATTGTGTAAGCAGACATTCTGCTGTTTGTTTCACACAATATTATAATGTTCTTTCACACAGAAAGAGGAAACTCCTCTTTTCTCTGTCGCCCTCTGCTGGACATCTTTCATTATTGTATCATGTGATTCACACAGGATGATGGTCCATTAGAGCAGGGGTTCTCAAACATTTGGGGCCAGGGACCACTTACGGAAAGAAAAGCAGCCCTTCATAATTATACCAGCGAATACATTTGTACTCTTAGATGCTATTAGACTTCCGGATTGTTTAATATTCTTGGATTGCATGTTTTCTGTTAGCTTTTTCTGGAATCTGTTCATTTATTAAATACAATTGTAATATAAAGTATGTCTTATTGTTTGAAATTTTAAAATCCTCCACTTCTGTTTTATTTCTCTCAAATTCTTTGTTTTCTGTTTAAAATGTTCTTGGTTCCATTTTAATTGTATAATAATAAAAAAAAATGTATCAATCGAATTAATACAATTATTACAACTTAATGTTTAATAAAATATTTTTTAAAATAAAATATAAAAATATGATATTTTATATTTAAAAAAACTTAAAAGAAATGGAAATGTTCTGTCTGTTTTAATTTTTTCTAAATGAAACATTAACAGCTTAATCTTTTAAACCTAATGAAAATGTAACAATTTATTTTAGTATTTGACAAACAAAATGCTGTACATCAAAGGTTTACTATAAACTATTATTCATTATTATTATTATTATTAGAGAATCTCTGGAGATGAAGTTCTTATCCTCATAAAGCTGAAATGACAGACGCTGAAAGCATCATGTGTTGAGTTTGTGTCGTAGATGAAGCCACGCGTCTGACAGAAACAGCAGGATTCATATTTAAAAAGCAGTCCTTTTGCAGTTTATTATCCATATTTGAGTACAACAATTAATCAGCAACATTTTACTACAAATATTAAACAGAAAAGCACAAATCATGATAGCATAATGAAGAAGAAAAAAATCGAAAGCTCAAATTTGAATTATTAAAAACAATTACACTGAAATTACAGGTCTGGTTATTTCGCCACTTATTAAAATTAATTTGTCATCTAACCCCCTTTTTTTCACACTACGTCATATTCCTTTAATTGTTGCTTTATTTAAATCCTTCACAAAATAAAAATCACAGTCATAATCTAAAGTCATTATTTTTGTTGTTTTTGTTTACCCATGAACCCTTGTGTTGTACAAGACACCAAAATTTTAGATACCAGTAAATATCTCAAATACTATAACTAAAATAAAGTTCAAGCATTATTAAAGACATTCAAACAGTCAGTAATGTAATAAAATTAAACCAACAAACTGCAAGCACAAGCCCTGATAAATGCAACAGAACAGATACAAATGATATAAAGAGCGCTCAGGTCGGTCAGGCACAGAAATTAAATAATCAAATATGAATTGACATGGCATCGTTTAGATTAAACATAGATGATTCCTTAGTTAAAAGTGATTAAGTCGAGAACAGTGTGTGATTTTCTCTTTGTCTTATGTTCTTTGATTAACATTAATGATGCAAACAGAAGCTATTAGACTTAGTTTTAAATCAAGTTACTTGTAATCTGTAACCTATTACATTTCCAAAGTAACCTTCCCAACACTGTTGACACAAATAGGTAAAATGCTATAAAAGAAACACTTAACAGTGTCTTTTGGGTGTTTTCTTTACACTAGTCTGAAAAAAAAAAACACTATGGAAAAACAAAAAGCCCAAAATCTCAAACTTGACAGGTGCATGCAAATATTATGATCTTAATTTTGCCTTTTATATTAATGGAGGACAAACCAACAGCAACCAAAATATATAAAACAATAAACATAAATATTTCAAGCAGGATATGGGACTGATTTGGGGAACAGATTAGGGCTTCTTTGTAAAAACAGAGAGCTTATCTATGAAGCACACATTAACTTCAGCCAGCACCACTTTTGACATGTTCACATTTGACTCGACTGTGTGAAAGCCGTTACTAAAGACTGTGGAGGTGAATAGAAATATATGTCAGGGATGTTCAGATTTTTTCATCAAGAGCATTCTTTTGGCTTTTATTAAAGATAAAAATAAGCAGAACCATAGGAAACAAGCACCTTCCATTAAATGTAAGTTTTTTCCCCCTCATGAAATGGGAAAAGGACAGCTTTATGAATCATCCCAGTTTATGAGAAAGACTGCAAAAGCACAGGTCAATGGTTTTCCCCTAACATTTCAACGGATAGTTTCTCGTTCAAACTGATGAGCTCATGGATGATGAGAAATGTGCTTCTCATCATCCTGATGCTGGAAAAATTAAAGAAAAAACAATAATCTTGACTATCAGCTTCCCCATTGTGTTTACTTCGGGGTTTCGTTTTGCATCACTGACACCCGCTGTTTGATCTCAGTTCCTCCAGCGATCCTATAAAGATCCGTGAGATGATCTGAGAGACACTCGACATTGATTTAAAGAAGCTCAGTGGATAAACATCAACTTCAACAACATCTGTGGCCTTAGGTTATTACTGACAGTCTTTTTGGCAACATTTGACTTGTTTAGTATGTGTATAACATGTTTAACTTGTATAGTAATTTCACAAAACGCTCATTTTAATTTACATTACAGGTGTTTAAAAACTACTATACATTCTTTTGCCTCCTGAGAGGGTGTCTGCTGATGGTAAGAAATGTATTATATCTTTTAAAATTAATGTGAATATTCATATTGAATAAAAATACATAGAAAATATTGTTAATTTAATCACCCATGAGTTAAATGTTTTATTCATTTTGTACAGCAAAGTACATATAACTAAAAAAACTATTTGTTGAGTCAATTTGTGACCCTGCTGCCTTAAAATGTTAAGTTCAATCAACTCAAATACGTTTAGTCAACTTGAAATGTTAAGTTGTACTAAGTGACAACGTAGATATGTGAGTTTACTTAAGAAAAATGTTCATTTGAATCAACTCAAATACCTAAATTGTTACTTAGTACAGCTTAACATTTCAAGTTGGATAAACTTTTTTTTTTTGAATTGACTGAAAATAACATTTTAAGACAGCCAGGTAACAAATTATTTAAAGATTTTTTTTTTTTTTACAGTGTGGGTCTGTATTCTTTTATGTTATTCAAAGGGAGCATATATTCAATAACATAACGCAAACTTAAAATATTATCAATCTAAAATAAGAGTTTTCTAGTTTGAGAAATGTTAAAATGTAATTTATTTCTGTGACACAAATTTGAATTTCCAGCATTAGTACTCCAGTTGCTTCAGTGTCATAATTATCCATTTTGAAAACAGTTGTGTTTACGAATATTTTTGTGGAAAATTATATATTTTGTTTTTCAGGATTATTTAATAAATAGAAAGTAAAAATTAAAATTAAAATTAAAAAGCAGTTAATTTTTTTGTAATTGTTACTGTCCTTACTGTCACTTTTGATTGATTGTGTCCTTGATGAAAAAAAGTATATATATATATATATATAGAGAGAGAGAGAGAGAGAGAGAGAGAGAGGGAGAGAGAGAGAGGGAGAGAGAGAGAGAGAGAGAGAGAGAGAGAGAGAGAGAGAGAGAAAGAGAGAGAGAGAGAGAGAGAGAGCATGGTATATAGAATGTTCATTTAAATATACTGTCATACTGTCTCCAGCTCGCAGGAATCCTGTGTTGTAAAGAAGGCAGCTAAAAGATAGACGTTATGGATTTTCTCAAAATCGTGGGAGGCGTGGCATTGGGTGTGGGCGAGTGTGCGGTGGGCGTGGTCAGAGCTGTGGTGGACGTTCCTCTGGGGATTGTGAAAGGAGCCACATACAGCACCGTAGAGGCTGGCGGTAAAATGTTCAGTGCGGGCTCCGCCGCTGAAGCCGTCGGCGCTGCTGCTGTTCTGCTGGTGTCTCCAGTGACCGGCGCAGTGACCGGAGGAACGAAAGAGATCTTCAAGGCGCCGGAAAAAGTTGTGCATGGTGTTGTCAATGGCGTGAAAAGAGTGTTTGACGATTAAGCACAAACAGCTCCACCTGCTGTCAGTGAGAATAAATACAGCCTGCACATATCACTGTAAAGAAGATTTCACCAGTTTCAACTTAAAAAGTTCAGCAGCTGGACTTAAATGTTAAGTTAAATCAACTTAAATCTGCAAGTTATTTCAAATCACAACAATAAAATTAGTTAAAATGACTTGTACTTTTGAGATGATTTAACTTATGAGTTGAAATTAGTTGCAGTTTTAAATTGATTTAACTTAAAATGTTAAGGCAGCTGCTGAACTTAAGTTTTTAAGCTGAAATTGGTGACAACTTTTAACAGTGTATAAAAACATCTGAAAAATGCCTAATGATCAGCGCTGATCGTTTTTACGATTTTTATGTCATTTACTCTTAATGTCAATTTTCTCTGGTCTTTTTTTTAGTGTTTGAGTACTTGATAATCTGTTTAATCTGAATAAAAACATGGTACAGCAGAGATGCTTTCGGATGTTCCATGGAAAGATTTGTGTTTGTAAACTGTGCATGCAATAACATATTGCAGCATTTTTATCAGATATTGTTCTGATATTGATCTGATGACATTGCATGACAGTGTTATTGAGTATAGCGTATCTAATCATGAAGAAGTGAAGGATTGAAGTTGCTTTGTGGGCTAAAAATGAAGATTTTGTTTTAAATACACCTGCATTGTGTTGAATTTGCTCCCAATGAAAGTCACTGCACCAATGTTAATGTGAAGATCACTGAACTGTACAAAATCGTTGCACATTTTGGTTCAGATGCAGTCCACAAACAAAAACTGATGAACAACAACCGAAAATAATCACAAACCGATATGAGAGAACAAGTTTCAGCATTGATTTAGGTTTTCATTCACCCTCTTAAAAATAAAAGGTGCTTTAAAAGGTTCCTCAAGCGATGCCATAGAAGAACCATTTTTGTTTCCACAAAGAAGCATTAAGTCAAAGGTTCTTTTAAGAACCATCACTTTTTTTGCCTTTTTACGATCTGAAGAACCTTCTTTCGCCACAAAGAACCTTTTGTGAAAAGGAAAGGTTCTTCAGATGTTTAAGGTTCTTTATGGAACCATTTAGACAAAAAAGGTTCTTCTATGACATCGTGAAGAACCTTTATTTTTAAGAGTGCAGTTACCATAACTGATAGCTAACTTAAAATATCTTAAGATATAAAAATAGCCTACATTGTATCAGCTGAAGTCGTGGACTATTATTGCATGCATTTATTTAGTTATTTTTCATCTTACCTCCCTGATTGTGGCCACACATGATTTTCAGTGGAAAATAGGCCATCTTCAGATTACAGATGTATGTTTCTCTGGAACAGACTTATTTTGATTCGATTTAACTTTAAAATATCAACAAAGATCACATATCAGCAAAACATTCAGTCTTTTTTTTTTTACATTTACATGCACACACAATTTCAGACTTAACTTTACACATTAAAATTGCAATAAAATTATTTGTATTGCAACTCTGTCATTTTTGCATATTTAGATGCTTTATTATGGGCTTCTGCACTTATATGAGGTAAATCTGGAGTTTTTCCCTCTTTATAAACATTGCAGGTTAATAGCATAGCTTTTCTCAGGAACACTGCTGAATTGTACTGCAGAAGCAGTTGCGATATTATCACTCCCAAAGTGTCAGGAGTTTCTCCATGCAGTGAGTATATAAAGACACTCGAGATGATCTGAGAGTCACTTCTCCATCTGCATGGCTGATCTACACCATCGCATCTGACAAACAACAGCATCTTCAGCTGAGAACTCACATCATAATCACTACAACTTCTGGGTAAAATCTTTTTTTAATATATCTTTAAAACCAACAAGACAATAAAGAGAAATTAAGAGAGACTGCAAGGTCTGCGAACAAAAGTCAGAGCTCTCAGAATAAATTTTCTCGCTACTGTTCAGTTGATTGCTTTATACTTTTACTGTATGTCTATTGAGTTATTAGTGACTAAACAATTCTGAAAGAGAAAGAGCTGATATTTCAATGTATAATGTTAATGCCATTGCTTCTGGAACAAATTCCATCTGAGGCTGTGTGGTATATTAATTTCTAACAATACTTTTTATGTTAATATAAATAATAATTACATTACAGGTGTAGTCAAGTGTGAAGGCAACTCAGCTGGCTTCTGTGAGAGTGTCTGGTAAAGGTAAGATATCCTTCATGTATCTTTAGAATAAAAAAGGGGGAAGAAAATATTTGGTTAATTGCAATTCTATCATTTGCAGACAAGAGTCACGTGCAAGAGGACAATAAAAGAAGATAAAAGTGGGAAGACATGGATTTAGTCAAAAAGCTGAGGGATGTTCCTGAGATGCTGAATGAAGCTGCTGACAGCATGAAAGATGCAAGTGACAAACTAACCAAAGCCATGACTGGAGAATCCAAGAAGATATTCAAGAAACCAAAAGATTTTATGCAGAACATTTCGAAAGGTCTTAAGAAAAAGTTTTAGATGACTAAACTCATATAAGCCTAGCATTGATACTAATTTATAAGCTTATGTTTCTGAATATTTGGATTTTATTGTTCACCCTTTATTGTTTGCACCTTTAACTCATCTACTTATTACTATCAGAAATCTTCCTTTCAAATATTAGCTTGTAGTGTAACATGATTGTACCTGGATATTATACGTGCTTTATTGGACTGACTTAAAACGTTTAAAATTTTCTGTTAAGTGTAAAAATCAAACAATTAAAATGTATATTTCTGAAAGTCTGTGGTGTGCATTCATGCATTAGAGGAAACACACGGTTTTCAAGAGGTAAAGCAGTTGGACGTCCCAAACATGAAGAAACAAATCACAAATCAACCACTAGAGGTCCTAGTTGAGAGTGCTGTTGACCAAAGAAAACCCCGGGAGTTGTCGTCTTTATCCAATGGGACTTGGGCAGAAATCACATTCATGCTAATGAAGATGAGCGCGACACATGGCTCGAAAGCAGCGATTATTATGCCACAGTCGGTCGCTTCCGGTCCTTCCGGAAATCAAGGGTGTATGACATCATCGGCAGGCGCAAAGACAAAGGACGGGCCACTAGTTAAAATTGGTTATTTATCTAGCTTTAAACGTTCTTCGAAACTTTTGGCATAGTGCACAAGTCAACAAAATATATAACACTGGTCCGGTGGTTTTTGGATATTTAAATATTAATAATAATAATAAAAACTTACATATTGTGCTTTTACATCAATCAGGTTTATTGAAGCATTGGCACTAGTTATAAAAACATACAAAGTCAAACATGAAATTAACACTTTATAAAACAGAATAATACATACAATAAAATACTTAATGCAAGTTCATTTCACTGTTGTTAGCTTGTCAAACATACATTTTTTACAAACTAATAAAAGCAATATTGTTAAAAAAAATTGCAGTTCGGTTATTTTCAGATAATATTTGGCTTAACTTCATGAAGATGTGATTTATAAGGTCAATAACATTGTTCAGGTCTTATTTCTCTCTGTGAAGCATATTTCTGGTTTCTAAGCTTACTTTCAGCTTCAGAAATACTGAAAACAACAAACTATACACTATAAACAGATTAAACTCAGACAAACCTAAAAAACAAAGGCAAACTATGTTTAAAACACACAAAAAAAAAACATTAGAAATAGAAAGATGTGACATTAGTCCAGGATACAATTAAAGTAGCTAATTCTCTCACTAAGGGTCAAAGAAACAAATCAATTCTAATGTGTTTTTTTGAACAAGTTTACAGCGGTTGTGGTTCGAATAGATGAGTAAATTATTCCTCAGCTGTACAATTATTCAACAGTCGCTCATTAAACAACTGAACGCTGGGCAGGCTTTGTGTTCGCTGGTCTCTATCGCTCATTTGACGCTGCTGTAGATCACTGATGCGTCTTCAACAGGTTGAACATTTGATGGCCTAAAAACAAGCAAAAAAGGACAACAATTATGTCACAGCTCATATTAGATGATCTGATGAAGTTAGTGCTGGTTAAGTCGTTTTTTTCTCTCACCTCATGGCAGCATCAGGCTGATGAACTCTTATATCTTCATACTGACATTCATTGTCTTCCGGTAAGTTCAGGTCCTCTTTCTTTCGCTGATATTGAACAGTTGCGTACTGGATCTCCTCAGTATCTGTGGATTCAAGAGTTTTTCCTCTGGATCTGCTGGGTTTCACATTGGCATACAGAGCATCATTGACTGCATCATCTTCAGAAAGAGGCTCATCATGAACTGAAACTCTCGGTGACACGACAGAATGGAGATCATTCTGAAAGACAAGAAAATACATGATTAAGACAAACAAAGTGAGGTACAGATTTTATACAGCAGCAGGTCTCAGAGTTTTCAGACCAAGTCCAACATCAGATCAGATGATGAGATAATGGCTGATTCTTTGATATTCTGCTTCTATAAAGTTGTGTTGTGTTTGGATGATTTACCGGTTTCATTGTTAGATCTTCTGTTTTAACATTCCTTTGATTCCTCCTGTTATAATCACAGACATTAACATATTTTTTAACAAATTTATAGAGAGAAAATATGAATGCTGTTTTTTTATACTATATAAGAACAAAAGTGAAATTATATAATCACAGCAGTTTTTTATTGAACTCACATTTTAAACAAGATGATGATGATTATGATAATGATAAATCCTCCTCCAGATGCCTTTGTGATCACAATAACATTCATACCAGCACCATGAATGGTTTCGTTGTTAAGATGGTTTAAATCAAGAATTTAAGTTCAGTATTTTGTTGTTTTCTTTTTACTTTGCTGTGATGCCTGTATTCGAAGTGTATTTGTTGCAAGGGTTTATTTTGTGTGGTCTTTCATCACTTCGACCTTGGCCTCAATAATTAATTGTATTAGTGGTTTCAACATTTTGTAAATTTTTCTACTCTGGCTTTCAGTTCAATAATTTATTCAGTTACTCCAAGTTGGTACGTGCCTTTACTGACACACTTTCAGTTAATTTTATCAGAAGCAGATTGACAAAGTAAATGCATCTCAACTGAAATATGCATAATCTTTCAAGAAAAAAAAGTTACGTTTACAGTCAATGTGCAATACCAAACATGCCCACATGGAGATGCTTTGACATGATTGCATATACAGATCCATTCAGAATGACCAGCAGAATACAACGATCTGAAGGAGAGTCAACAGCATCAGTGAAAGTTTCAAACGTTTGAGTGAGTGTTTGTGTGTTTTAGTGTCTGATGTTCATATGTACATAACACTGATCCTCATAAACTCTTCCAAAACACACTTCAGCGAGCATCTGTTATGAAAACACTCGACTATACTGAAATGCATTCATGTCTTTACCTTGAATACAATCATCATCCATCAAAACTTTACTAGCAAAACCCTGGTTTGTTTTATTTAGACCTCGTCTTATATTTAGCACTGGCTAATTGGGGGCCATAAGATAATAGATTGTTTGAATTAGATTTGAGGACACTGATTAACTTAATTTTATATCATATCATAAATATGTTTATACCTTGAATCAGCAGTTATGTTACAGCTAATATTAGATGATCTGACGGAGTTAGAGCTGGTTAAGTCGTTTTTTTCTCACCTCATGGCAGCATCAGGCTGATAAACTCTTATATCTTCATACGGACATTCATTGTCTTCTGGTCTGTCCTGGATCTCCTCAGTATCTCTGGATTCAGGAGTTTTTCCTCTGGATCTGCTGGGTTTCACATTGGCATACAGAGCATCATTGACTGCATCATCTTCAGAAAGAGGCTCACCATGAACTGAAACTCTCGGTGACACGAGAGAATAGAGATCATTCTGAAAGACAAGAAAATACATGATTAAGACAAACAAAGTGAGGTACAGATTTTATACAGCAGCAGGTCTCAGAGTTTTCAGACCAAGTCCAACATCAGATCAGATAATGAGATAATGGCTGATTCTTTGATATTCTGCTTCTATAAAGTTGTGTTGTGTTTGGATGATTTACCGGTTTCATTGTGAGATCTTCTGTTTTAACATTCCTCCGTTTCCTCCTGTTATAATCACAGACTTTAACAGCATTTCAACAAATGTATAGAGAGAAAATATGAATGCTGTTCTTAAAGATTAATAAACATATATGAGTCATTTTCTACTATATAAGAACAAAAGTGAACATGTATAATCACAGCCGTTTTTTATTGAACTCACATTTTAAACAGGATGATGATGATTATGATGATGATAATGATAAATAATCCTCCACCAGATGCCGCTGTGATCACAATCACATTCATACCAGCACCATGATGAACTGAAAGAGGAAGATCATCATAATTAACAAACTGATGAATGATGTGAAGATACAGGAGTGTGTTAATAAAAGCTTCACCTGTGACAGTAACAGCGTCTGATCTCTGAGATCCATGTTGATTGTGAGCCTCACAGTAGAAGCGTCCACTCTGTAGTGCACTGAAACTCTGTCCAGATCCAACAGATGAGGATTCATCCTCCTTAAACCAGCTGAAGTTCAGAGCAGGTGGGTTTGAATCACTGCTGCAGATCAGAGTCACTGAATCACCTTCCACTATTTCAGCAGATCCATTTATGAACACTGAGACTTTCCTGGGAGGATCTAAAACAAACAAACAAACAAACAAACAAACAAACAAACAAAACATGGGCATAATTAACAACCGCAATACATTTGATGCATTTGACAGAGGAATAAATATCACATTTACTGAATCATTAACTCACACATGATGTTTAAAATCACAGCATCAGAGTCTTTCTCTCCATGTTTATTGATGGATTTGCACTTGTATTCTCCACTGTGATCAGAGCTGATCTTTGAGATGCTGTAGATTCTTCCAGATCCTACAGATGTTCCTCCTTTAAACCAGCTGATTTCTGCAGGTGGGTTTGAATCACTGCTGCAGATCAGAGTCACTGAATCTCCCTCCGCTATTTCACCAGATGGACTGATGGACACTGAGACGTTCCTGGGAGGGTCTAATAACAATAACCAATTGAAGGCTTCCAACACATTTTAAAAGTTACTAAGGTGGAGGGGAAAAATCTTATGTTTTATACTCACACATAATGTCTAAAGTCACAGCATCACAGTATTTCTCTCCATGTTTATTGATGGACTTGCACTTGTATTCTCCACTGTGATCAGAGCTGATCTTTGAGATGTTGTAGATCCTTTCAGATCCTACAAATGTTCCTCCTTTAAACCAGCTGATATTTGCAGGTGGGTTTGAATCACTGCTGCAGTTCAGAGTCACTGAATCTCCCTCCGCTATTTCACCAGATGGACTGATGGACACTGAGACCTTCCTGGGAGGGTCTAATAACAATCACCAAATAAATTAGGATGCTGACATGATTTTAAAATTGCTAATGTGAAGTGAAGTAATAAAACAGATTTAGAATGTTTTCTTTTTTTATGATAAACTCACACATGATGTTTAAAATCACAGCATCAGAGTCTTTCTCTCCATGTTTATTGATGGATTTGCACTTGTATTCTCCACTGTGATCAGAGCTGATCTTTGAGATGTTGTAGATTCCTCCAGATCCTACAAACGTTCCTTCTTTAAACCAGTTGATTTCTGCAGGTGGGTTTGAATCACTGCTGCAGTTCAGAGTCACTGAATCTCCCTCCACTATTTCACCAGATGGACTGATGGACACTGAGACGTTCCTGGGAGGGTCTAATAACAATCACCAATTGAAGGCTTCCAACGCATTTTAAAAGTTACTAATGTGGAGGGGAAAAAATCTTGTGTTTTATACTCACACATAATGTCTAAAGTCACAGCATCAGAGTATTTCTCTCCATGTTGATTTCTGGACTTGCACTTGTATTCTCCACTGTGATCAGAGCTGATCTTTGAGATGTTGTAGATTCCTCCAGATCCTACAAACGTTCCTCCTTTAAACCAGTTGATTTCTGCAGGTGGGTTTGAATCACTGCTGCAGTTCAGAGTCACTGAATCTCCCTCCACTATTTCACCAGATGGACTGATGGAGATCACAGGATTCACTGGAGGATCTAAAGGTTTCAGATTGAAGTATTTATCAGTGGCGGCTGGTGGAATTTTTTTTTTTAGATAGACGGTTGTTGTTTTTTTTTTGGGGGGGGGGGGGGGGAGGCAATTTCAGCAAACATCCCAGTAGGGTTTAATGCTAAACAGTGAAAGTTAAAGTTAAATAAGTCAACTGTTTGTGATTCTTACGTATCATCCTGATTCGGTTAATTATTGTTTATTGGTAGGAGTGATTGTGTGTAATGCTGGCTAGTATTTTTGTAACTGCTATATTTTATAATTAAAAGTAAGTTGTTGGTTACTGCTGCCATTTTGTAACATTTCTGTTGGCGACGTCTAGCTACCTGTCCCTTTATTTTGTCAGATGGAAGAGCAAATCCATATCTACCTTTTTCTTAAACATGGAAGTAAGCCTGTGGGTGAGACTTCTGGTGTATTAGCCACTATAGGGAAATAATGAGTAGAATAAAAACAAAGTCCCTTTAAGGCAAGTCATGTCACTTGGTGGTCATCTTTGAAACGCCTCTCGGGCAGGCAAGTGCAGCTCCTATCTCTTTAAATCGGGAAACGTAAAATTCTCCAAAACTGTTCACCAAACTAACAATTCAATTTCATATTTGAAACCACCAATGAAATCTGATGTCATGTCCTTGAACTGTTTCTGTTGGTTTTTCCCAGTGTCTCCCCCGCTGTACAGTGTGTACTGGTTTCAGAAGGCCAAACCAATACTGGATGATGCACTCTGTGCATTCTATGATGCCAGCCTAAATGTGGCATGCAGAGTACCGTCATCTGAGGACGGTCCTCGAGCTAATTTCGCCGCTTTTGTGGAGTGGACACTGGCGAGAAACAGATCTTCGTTCCCTGCTTGTGCCCTGGAGAATCTCGCCAATGCCACTCCGGACCCAGAGCCCAGCCAGCCACCACCCCGACATGTGGGATACGAGCCTGAGCCCACCGACGACGGAGAGCCAAAGTCCACTGCAACCATCGAGCCATCACCACTAGGAGCGACAGAGCTGAGGATCGCCACTGAGCTGCACGAGCTGTCAGACCAGGTGCGAGAGCTGGCCACAATGCCTGCGGTGGTGGAAGTGTCAATGGGGCATGAGGATGCTGAGGACAGCACCTCCCACTGCACCGCCTCTGAAAGTGAGCTAAATCTGGACCTGGGACAAACAGTGATGGACTGTGAACAAGATTTGATTTTCTCTGAGGATATAAACATTGAACTTCCTCTGTACCCAAAGATGAAGTTCATAAGGTAAACGAGTACCTTGATGCTAGGGGTCAAAAAACAAAAGAAATCAAGTCAAGAATCTGGGTGTGATTCTGGAGTCAGACCTCAGTTTCAGTAGCCATGTCAAAGCAGTAACTAAATCAGCATACTATCATCTCAAAAACATTGCAAGAATTAGATGTTTTGTTTCCCGTGAAGACTTGGAGAAACTTGTTCATGCCTTTATCACCAGCAGGCTGGACTATTGCAACGGTCTCCTCACTGGCCTTCCCAAGAAGACCATTAGACAGCTGCAGCTCATACAGAACGCTGCTGCCAGGATTCTGACTAGAACCAGAAAATCAGAGCATATCACACCAGTCCTCAGGTCCTTACACTGGCTTCCAGTTATGTTTAGGATAGATTTTAAAGTACTTCTACTCGTTTATAAAGAACTCAATGGCCTAGGACCTACGTACATTGCAGATATGCTCACTGAATATAAACCTAACAGACAACTCAGATCACTAGGATCGAGTCAGTTAGTAATATCAAGGGTTCACACAAAACAAGGGGAATCCACTTTTAGCCATTATAGCGCCCACAGTTGGAATCAGCTTCCAGAAGAGATCAGATGTGCTAATACATTACCCACATTTAAATGCAGACTGAAAACTAATCGGTTCAGTTGTGCATTTATTGAATGAGCACTGTGCTATGTCCGAACAGATTGCATTATTTTATGTATAATCATTTTTACTGTGTTAATTTTAAATCAATTTTTTTAAAACTTAAATGTTCTTAAATTCTCAGTTTTTATTGTTATGATTATTATTATTAATTTTCATGATTTTTATGATATTATGATTTTAATTCCTTTCATGTACAGCACTTTGCATTACCATTGTGTATGAAATGTGCTATATAAATAATCTTGCCTTGCCTTACCCTGAACTGTCTACCTGTGTGGATTTCCCACCCACCCTCCCTCCCTCCCTCCCTCCCTTAGTTACCCCTGTCTAGCAACTCTGCTGCTTCAGCCCTGTCACTGCTGCTCCCTGTCAGCCCTTTAGCTCACAATCTGTGCGGTGGGTTTGCCACGGGTCTGCCAGTCTCCATCGGCGTCATGGCTGGAGGATCCCTCATCTTTGCCTCCAGCCTCAGAGTCCTGGACTCCACCTTGGCCCTCCGACACTGCAGCTCCATGACAGCTCTTAACCCCCTCGTCTCCACCGTCGCCCGTCGGTCCACCAGCTCCACCGGGTTCCATCGTCTATTCGGCTCCATCCCGGTCAGTCGTTGTCCCACCGTTGCTTCAGGACTCTACTCCTCCGTCTCTGCTTCGGGCTCTACCGCCACCTGCTCCGCCTCCGTTCGTTGGCCCCCTGGAGTCGTCAGCCTTTCCTCCACCATGGCTCCTCCCTTCATCGGCTCCACAGTGGTCTGGGTCTCACCTGGCTCCTCCTGCTCCAGCTCCCTCCTGTCTCCTCCTTGGCTCCTCCCAGGAGCCCATCCTCCACCAAAGCCCCCTCCAGAGATTTTCTTTAGTTTGTTTTCCTGTTTTGACTGCGAGGACGTGCCTACCGGGAGGGGGATGCACAACACCTAGGGCTGGACAATATATCGAACGATATTGTGAGACGTGTTTAGTCAATGAAGCCGGTACTTTGATTAGTAGTAAATCTCCATCACGTGCGTTCTGCTCAGGTTCTGCTGGAGCAGCAATTAATACACAGAGACGTAAATCTCTGACAAGCTACGCCATATCGTGCTCAATATCGCATTCGATATTAAGCTCGATATGGCGTAGCGAAACCTGAGCAGAACGCACGTGATGGAGATTTACTACTAATCAAAGTACCGGCTTCATTGACTAAACGCGTCTCACAATATCGTTCGATATATTGTCCAGCCCTAACAACACCTTGTGCCTTGTGTTTCCTTGTGCTCCAATAGCGTTAAAAAACTCTTACTTTTTAGATCAGACAGTACACATGCAGCACAGTACTGATTGCACGTCTTACAGCACAGATGGTTTCCAGGACTTCTAACGGTAGCTGCAGTGATGCGCGACTCTACTAATCAACGATTGGCTCTTTCATTAAGAAGGCAAGGCTTTGCGGCCATAATGAGCATTGCATTTTTCCTTATTAAAAACTATGCAAGTGATAAGTCTTGGGTATTCCATAGATTTTGATAAAAATGTGCAGTATTTGGTAAAACTGTTCTACAAACAAGTGTGTTCATAATTAACATAACATTTTAAGTCCCCCTGTAGTAAAAATCAAGTTTTTATGTATTTTATTTTTATGTGATTTTCAATATGCTTTTAGACAAACCATGTGCCAATCCATTAATTAACACCATTGCTTAGTATTTTCTTCTTAAAACTGTGGTTTCCCAAAGGCTGTCGCAAAATTGCTGTTTGAAATTGCCCTTTTTTTGCTACTTCACAAAATTCAATAACCAATCACATCACTGGATACATTCATATCATTAGCATGCAAAATATACTAATAGGATTACCAGCACAAAACCAAAACTTAAACAGAGCAAAACCGCTAACCGCTAGCCGCTAACCTTTAACTTGAATAATAACCTGCAGCAATAGTGTTGCCCAGAGTCAGAAGCATCTCTCCCAATCAAGGATTAGTTTTAAGGGATACAATTTTTTTTGACTATGGGGGGCTGTAAAATAATATGGTAAGATACGACAATTTGCAATATCAAATAGCGGAACAAGCTGTCTTGTAAAGCAAAAAATAGCTGGAAGCCTGACCTATAAAATGTACAAATGGCCATGCCAGCTCTTAGGGGGGAAAAAAGCTGGACATTTTTCATCCTGCTCTTTTCCTTCCTTTGCTGTAATGAGTAAGATATGCACTTTATAGGATTAACTATATTTTATGTTTTAACCATGTACAAACATTACGATTTCTTTATTAAATTTAATTTTGTTTTGAATATTTTACATTTAGATTGTACTATCATTATTATTGTTGAATTTATTTCTATGGTTTAGTTGTTAGATGGTTTAAATCAAGAATTTAAAGTCATTGTGCATGCAGGAACAGGCAAACAACAACAGAGTAAAATGAACAGTCTTTAATTAATCCGTTGACCAGGTTAACAGTAGACAAGGAGGTAACGTATGGAACACAGGTAACATAATCTTTGACGGACCAGGGGAACACAACCAATTTATTAAGGGGAACGCTAATTGGCTAGGACAGGTGTTGCTGAGGACACTGATGAGGAGGAAGTCCAAACATGGGCATGGGGGGAACCAAAACACACAGCAACATGGGGGAAGACACAGGGAGAAACCAAAACATTAGTCCAAGGGGGGGCACTAGGAAAATATTCCACAATCCTGACACTAGGACCACTTCACTATTTTGTTGTTTATTTTTTGTTACTTTGCCGTGAGGCCTTTATTGGAAGTGTATTTGTTGCAAGGGTTTATTTTATATGGTCTTTCATCGCTTGGAAAAGTGATTGGTCCACTTATCTTGGATTTACCACTGACCTTGTTCCAGTTAATTAATTGTACTAGTGGTTTCAACATTTCGTAAATTTTGTACTCCGGCTTCCAGTTCATTCATTTACAGTATTCTGTTACTCTAATTTGGTACACACCTTTACAGACACAGTTTCAGTAAATTTTATCTGAAGCAGATTGAGAAAGTAAATGCATCTGAACCTGAAATATGCATAATCTTTCAAGGTAAAAAAATGTTACATGTTTACAGTTAATGTGCAATACTAAACAGGCCCACGTGAAGACACTGACATGATTGCATATACCAGTGTTTCTCAACGGGGGCGGTACCGCCCCCCAGGGGGCGTTGGGAGAGCATCGGGGGGCGCTGAAAGCAATAATTTTGAAAGGGGGGCGCTGAGGTGGTTTTGGGGGGCGTTTGATTAAGACGAGTTTAAACCGAATATGTTTGAGCTGAAACTTGCAGAAGAAAACGGTCTGCCACATCCTAATGCCATTTCTACACTGGATGCATCAAAGCGCACTTTCTATAGGCTATCTATTTGTCATCTTGTCTGCAGCATAAGCGCGCGGAATGCGTTTACTGTAGCGCTCGCGCTCAGTTACTGAATGACAGATTATAACGGGATCTATGTGCTTTAACGCAACTTGTTGCGTCGTTCGCGGCCAGTGTAGCAGTGTTAAAGGCATTGCACAGAGTCCAAAATTTTCGTGTGCGTTTTTTCGTATTCATAATCCTAAAAATTCGTCACACACAGAAAGTCCGATGGGTATTAATTCATCCGTTGTGAAAAAAACGCAAAACAACACGAAATAGAACGATGTTGTTGTCCACTCTCTTCTTAAAAAGAGAAACAGATATAGAGGAATGAGGAAATACTTTTAAGGCGCACCTCCTTATTAATAAACTGCGGGATTATCCCGGGTGATTCAAAGTTTATTTCAGGATGTCAGTAATCTGTAATGCTTTGCTAGCATTACTGGAGCCACATATTAAAGAAGACCACTAATTTATTTGGGAACTCAGCGTAAGACCTTTACAGTGCTTTGTGCTGCGGGACAAAGTGAATGAATTTGACAGACGCAATTCTGGATTTTGGCGTTCGCTTGTACGGTGGCTCTGAACTGTCAAAACACCTCTCAAAATGCTTGCTACAGATGCGAAAAACGCAAAAAATCAAGCCCGATCCGAATTTTTTTTTTTTTTTTGATGGACGAAAATTAAGGAGGCAGTGTGCAAGTGTGATTAACATTACGTGAGGTATTTATTTTTGAACGTGCAAAAAATTCGGACGAAATATTCGGACTCAGTGTGACTCATATTTGAAATAAAATTATGTATGAGTTAATGTGGGCTGTGTTATGGGTTTAGATAGGCTTATTTTAAAAGCATGTAACCTATGTATTATAAATAAAATATACATTACTATTAAAAAAGGCAAATACGATTTTTTAATGGATGAATAAAAAAGGTTGCATTTGTTTGTTTAAAAAAAATACCATTAAAAAAAGCTTTTTAATTGAATATATTTTAAAATGTGTTTTCCTCTTATGCTAAGCTTCATTACTCTAGCTTTCAGTGTCACATGATCTTTCAGAAATCATGCTGAATGCCATAAAATCAAGAATAGGTAATTTGTTCTCTTTAACATTTATTTAATTGACTGAAGTATAAAGAAACAAATTCCAATGTTTACACTGGCCAACATATTTTTGTTAATATAAACAAATTTTGAGCCACGATCTAGCTTTGCTTGCAAAGACTGAGAAGCTCCTTTTATACCCAAAGATGATCCCCTCACCTATTACCAATTCACCTGGCTTCTGTCAACTGTTTCAAAACAGTTTAGCTTATTCTATAACCTTTTCACTTTTATTTTTCTTCTGTCCCAATTGTTTTGGAGTGTGTTGCACTTTTGTTACTTAAAAAAATGTTTATATTTAATAAAATACATGTTAGTTGGTCAGTGAAAACTTTGTAAATCTTTTCTTTATAATGTTGTCAATTAAATAAAAGTTAAATAGAATTAACAAATCATAGATTTGATCATTTTACAAAACATCCCAACTTTTAGTGTTGTACTTAGTTTTATTTAAGGTATTTGTAAGCAAACTTTGAAATATTCTAAAAATTGTGAAATATAGTAAAGTAGAGTTTACATTTCTTCCATTTGCATGTGTAAATGTGGTATTACCCACAAAATTAACCATGTCTACTATCTCAGAAAAAAGGGAATTCAATAAATTCTCAAAAAGAAGGGTATTTTCCAAGGGATAATTATTATTATTTTATTTTTTTTACTGAAAGCTAATTGAAAATATCCTAACATATCACAACAGTAAAAAGGGAGTTCAAGAGTTCCACAAATGGAAGAACAAACTAAAATCACTTATGTAAAAATGTCCTTTTGGATGTTCTAAACAGGAATTTTTATTTAGTATTTTTAAATTTGGGGCAATAAAGTATATCAGCATCACAACAACACTGAAGCTGTAGCAATGAAAATCAACAATTTGCTTAAAAACTCTGTAAATGAATGTTATTACGTTTATATATATATATATATATATATATATATATATATATATATATATGTGTAATTTACTGTAAAAAAAAAAGTACATCACTGTCTTTTTTGATCAATTCAATGCATCCTTGAATTAAGTAAAAATTGTAATGACCCCATACATTTGAATTACTATAAATATATAATAACAGTCCTTATTATAAACACAAAATACTAATAATAATCAACTTTAATATTTAGTGAGGACAATTAGACTATGATTTATTTGATGGGGGCGGTGAGGGACCTGAATAATGGGTAGGGGGGAGCTGGCACAAAAAAGGTTGAGAACCACTGGCATATACAGATCCATTCAGACCAGCAGAATACAGCGATCACAAGTAGAGTCAACAGCATCTGTGAAAGTTTCAAACGTCTGTCTGAGAGAGTGTTTGTGTGTTTGAATGTCTGGTGTCCACCACTGATCCTCATAAACTGAAATGTGTTTGTGTCTTTACCTTGATTACAATCATCATCCATCAAAACTACTAGCAAAACACTGGTTTGCTTTATTTAGACCTATAGTCTTATTTTTCATTGGGCGATTGTTTGAATTAGATTCGAGGACACTGATTAGCTAAACGTCATATGGTAAATATGTTTATATCATGAATCAGCAGTTGGCTAAACCGCTACTCTTTCACCCAAGAGATATGTAGTCCTAAACTCTGCTGGCAATTTAAAGACAACTTTAAGGAGAAAAAGTCAATCTGTACTCACACATGACATTGAGATGAACATCAGGAGAGATGTAAGTGTGTCCATGTAGAGCACAGCTATATCTGCCTGCATCCTCTCTTCTGACTGACTGCAGCAGGAGTTGATTGTTTGTGTCTCTTCTCTCAGTTAATGGCTGTGAGTTTCTGTACCAGATGAATGTTGCTCTGTCAGTCAGAGTGCAGCTGCTTTTACATGTCAGACGGACTGAATCTCCCTCTGTCACTCTCTCAGGAGACTCCACCTGAAGATCTGAACACAACACACACATTATATCTAGTGCTGCTGTCATACACTCATTATTATTCAACATAATGCACAGAAGAAGAGTCAAACCTCATGAAAGTCACCTGTGACAGTAAGACTCACTCCTGGTTTACCAAGCCATTTTCCACCAGGTTTATCAGTTGTGAATCTGAAACAGTACTCATGTTCATCTTTCTGTGTCACATGACTCAGTCTGATGGTGCAGTTCTGCTGTGTATCTCCCAGATACTGAAGCCTCTGACTGTATTCAGGATCCTCAGACAGATCTGGAGGCTCTACACCCTCTACAGGGTTTTTGGTCCAGAACACTTTCCTGATCTGATGTTCAGTAGGGTATGTATAAGTGCAGCTCATTATCACTGATGAGTTCTTTAGTGCACAGATGTGTGAATGACTGTAACTCACACCCCAATCAGCACTAGAAACCCCTGAAACACACAATTCATCCGAATGAAAATGTTGTTTTATCAGTTACAACAGACCATGAACAGATGATGATACTTTTTCACTATTTGAAAACAGCAACTCTATTAAAGGGATGGTTCGGAGTAGATTTGACTTCATTGCTATGCACTCCGAAGCCCATGTAAATACCCCATCCAAAGTTTTTTTTAACCTTAGTCAAACATTGAGGGAGATATCAGAGTTTTTCGAATGGCTTGCTACTGCCGTACATGGTACATGTGATGTATTTCCTAAATTGCACCACTAAACGTGCACGTAATCTTACCAAACTTCTACAGTAGTGTAAATAGGGTATGTACTCACAAAACGCTGCATCAGAAAATTTGTAAGTCCACCATGAGTGTTTTAAAAACAACTTTTACCCGATCCCTACTCACAAACTACAAATGGCGACACGTCGACGTCACTTCCCTAGTTTGGGAAAAGCACGTAAAAGTCCACCTTCTACGTCTGTGTGCATGTCAACGTAGTAGGTGGACTTTTACGTGCCTTTTCACAGAGAAGCAAAAATGAAAGCATAGAGACAGAGGAGTGAAAGAACCAGGAAATCAGTCATGCACTATTAAACAATGGAATAAATGAAAAATAGAACTAAGAGTTGATTAACTATCGACTGATTGATTGATAATTAATATATCACATACCCAATGACATTAAAGTGTGAGTTTTGTGGTCTTTAGTTCTCATCTATCAGAGTGTTTCTAATGTGAGACTCACCGTGAATCATGAGCAGAAAGATCAGAGGAAGACGAGGAGCCATTATGACCAACATCAGCATCAAATATATCTATAATACAGCATTAATCAACTATTATAATCATAACTTTTACCGTACATCACCATATTCTTAACATTTCGCATATTAGGACATGTATGTTATATGAGCAATAATCATTAGTTTTCATTGAAGTACGAGTGTGTTTGTCTTACCGTGTTGAAGCTCATCAGATCAACAGCAGCCAAATGACTGACTGTTTTAACACATCCACTTATAGCTCTAGACATCACCGTTTCTGTGGTTAACACTGCTTTTACACATAGTTGCAGAAATATCAATGTCCTTCCCTCAACAAGAGAACAACTGGACAATTACTTGAATAATACTAAACTAAAATAGTGTTTAGTTTCAGAATTTGATAATATTGAACACTTTGATACTGTAAAATGATACTATGAGCTAAATCATAATTGTGCAGATTCACAATGGACAGAGTAAAATGATCAATTATGATTGAATAGCAGCACTACGCTCTAATACAAGAAAGTGCTTGTCTCCACAACAACAGCTCACCATCTGATAAATGACCTCAGTGCGAATTACTGCAGTTTCGATGGAAGATGTTACAGAAATAAACACATTTCAGAGACTCAGATATGAAACCGGACTAAAGTCGGTGATGGAAGACATGCTGCACTATCAAATACACAGATGACAACTAAGACTAAAATAAATAATGTTGATTTAAAGATGCTGTATTATTAAAATGTGAGTTTTGTGGCTTTTAGTTTGTATCTATCAGCTCTGAGATCTTTATGCTAATGAAGTCGTTTGACACATAAACCATCATCATTATCATATCTACACACTGTCTTTTGAGGAAATGGGCCCAAAGTATTCAAGATCTGGTGATACACTGATGTTTAACCAATCAAATGCTCTGATGAGTGAGAAAGTCCCTCCCCTAAACCACCACAAATGAGCAAATCATGTTCAAGGCTGTGACGTAGAGGACAACTATTGGATATTTATAAAATGGACAAGCCCAGTGACATCTCATCTTCCTGTTTCATCAACATAACACAAAAATGCTCATAATCACTCATTCTGATAATAAAAATGTTAAATGAGCTTCATCTATAGAAATCAGTTTTCATTGTTCAAGTGTATCTGTCTTTTGGTGTAGAAGCTCATCAGATCAACAGCAGCCAATGACAGACTGTTTTAACACATTCATTTTTAACTTTACTGGCTTTGTTTGGTTAACACTGTTTTTTATTTCATTTTATTGACACACCACAGAGTTGCAGAAATATCAGTGTGCCTCCCTTTATAAGACAACAACATTACTGGACTAAAACTAACTAAAGAAAGTTATGCATTTTTCTTTAAGTTAATTTAGAAATACTCACTCAAGATGTTTGGAGAACAGGATTGTGTAACCAGATGTTCTTCTGTCTATTTCACACTTATTATGAAGATAAGTTGATGCACCTGTCACAGCCGATCACTTCAGTTCACCATTGTCTGGTCTCGTCAGTTATACCTGGACACTTACCTGACTGCTTACCTGTATAGCCTACACTTACCTGAGCGATCCACCTTAACTTTCTTCAGTCTTCAATTACCAGCTTCATAACAGCAAAAGATAAGACTGTTATGGACTGCCATTACATCTGCATTGATCCCCTTAACAGTCACTTACCTGCTGTTCATGATTGTCTACTGCAATCTGCAAACAAACCTGTTGGCAGCTGGGATTTATTTTGCACCTGTATCTCTACAGGAGAGCAGCAGCCATGCGGGTGCCTGGGATAAACCAAAATAAATGAATACCAATATTGTGCCATATAATGCCTGAGGATATCACGTTTGCCACAGTGAAGCAGATAAAGCACACCGCTGACTTGAGCACTGAAATGGTTTATGGCAGAATACATGGGCAGCGCTTCCGCACTATGGCACATAAAGTTTGATCAGCTATTAATGTGGTTAGACTGGATATTGACTGGGCTATAAGAATTCAGTTCAACAGCAGTGGAAAAAAAGTTAATTATTCTGGACATTTATACCCTGTGAGAGCTTAAAGAATGAATGTATTCACCTGTTAATAGACTTCCATAACTGAGGATTGCTCTCAGTATGGTTCAAATATTGACGTTAAATACAATGCAAAGAAGAGTAATATTATGATTATTAGGAGTAATGAGGACAGGAAGCTTTAATTTCCTGACTTCTCTCTGTCTGGCATTGTCATTATATAACTGATGACTTGTGTGATGACAAAGACATTTACAAACATGTGTGTCCTTAAAAAAAAAAACAATATGGCAGCACAGTGGCTTCAGTGGCACAGTGGCAGTCAATGGCATATCAATTGCCTGGAGTTGATAGCAGTGCTTCTCGCACTGCGTCAGTTTCTTCCGATGCTACGCAACAAGCATGTGCTCATCTGTACGGACAATACTGCGACTGTAGCATACATCAACCGCCAGGGTGGTCTACACTCCCGTCGTATGTAGCAACTCGTCCACCATCTGCTCCTCTGGAGTCAAACACGGCTTTAAATCGCTGCACGCTGTTCATATTCCAGGAGAGCTTAACCGTGCAGCCGATGTTCTCTCACGGCAGCTCACCCTTCCTGGAGAATGGCGACTCCATCCTCAGACGGTCAAGCTGATCTGGAGTCAATTCAGGGAGGCTCAGATAGAGCTGTCACTGCCTGCTCTTTTACTCCCTCAACGAGGCCCCCCCTTGGCAGGGACGCACTGGCCTCAGGGTCCCAAGTACACCTTTCCCCCAGTGAGCCTCCTTGCACAGACCCTGTGCAAGATCAGGGAGGACGGGGAACAGGTTCTGTTGGTTGCCCTGTTTTGGCCCACCCGGACCTGGTTTTCCGACCTCATGCACCTCGCAGCAGCCCCTCCTTGAGGAAGGACCTTCTTTCTCAGGGGATGGGCACTATTTGTCACCCATGTCCTGATCTGTGGAACCATGTGTGGCTTCTAGACCTCACTGGCCTACCCCAGGCTGTGGTAGACACTATCACTCAGGCTAGAGCCCCTAGAGCCCCCAGGCCTACGCTCTGAGGTGGGGTCTGTTCATTGACTGGTGCTCCTCTCGAGGAGAGGATCGTCAGAGATGTTCGTTCGGAGTGGTGCTTGCCTTCCTGCAAAAGAAGTTGGAGCGCAGGCTGTCCCCTTCAACTCTCAAAGTGTACGATGCAGTGGACGGAGCATCCCTTGAGAAGCATCTCCTGGTTGTCAGGTTCCTGAGAGGTCGTCCATTCTTAGGATCTCTTCGTTGTCCTCCAGGGCCTTCGGGGAGCTCCCTTCAAGCTGCTGGATTCAGTCGAGCCTAAATTTCTGTTGCTTAAGACCTCGCTCCTGACCACGCTCGCTTCCATCAAGAGGGTAGGGGACCTTCAAGCATTCTTGGTCAACAAAACTTGTCTTGAGTTCGGGCCAGCCTACTCTCACGTTATCCTGAGACCCTGGCCCGGTTATGTGCCCAAGGTTCCCACCACTCCCTTCCGGGACCAGGTGGTGAACCTGCAAGTTCTGCCCCCGGAGGAGGCAGACCTGGCCTTAGTGTTACTGTGTCCCGTTTGCACTTTGCGCATTTACATGGACCACACCCAGAGCTTCAGACGCTCCGAGCAGCTCTTTGTGTGCTACGGGGGACAGCAGAAGGGGAATGGTGTCTCCAAGCAGAGGTTGGCCCATTGGGTGGTTGATGCCATCACCTTGGCGTACGAGTTCCAAGGTGAGCAATCCCCCCAAGGAGGTCGAGCTCACGCCACTCGGAGTGTTGCCTCCTCTTATGCACTGAAGCCAGCCATACACTGTAAAAAACAACCTATAGAATCTACTCAATAAAATGGGGTAAACTGATGTAACAATTTGCACTCAGTTTGTTTGGGTAGATTCTATCCTATATATCTGAGTAAACAATACCTGAATTGATCAGCTAAGACAAACTAAAAAAAGTAGGTAAAGTCTATACAGCAAAAAGCCCAGTATTAAATGAACTCTCCCAATAGTTTGAGTCCATACTCAAGAGTATTAAAATGAACACTGAAGCAGTGTTAGAGTTATTGAGGTAATTAAGTTATTCATTGAGTGGTGATTGACCATTATTAAAGACCTGATGTTAAAAAGCAGAATCACCATTAAGTAAGTAAGTCACCATTATAGTGGTCAGTGTTAGCATTAGTTTAGCTCTTTACCATTAACTTCTTAACAGTAGGTTTTGTTTGGGTGCTCTAATTGAGTTCTAACAATCAGACAAACCAGGAGAAATTAGATTATGTGATGTTGAACATGCTTTGACAAAGTCATAATGTAGTGACCTGAATAACAGAGTTATATTTTATTTATTAATTACGCTGGACTAATCAGAGAAGTGTTTTTGAAGCTTATTTTGACAAAAATATGCACATACTTTAGAAATAGACACACAGACATCAACAATCAGCATGAGAATCACAACAATGGTGACCATCAAAAACGTATGTTGTAGCCAATCAAAACTCATCTGTGTCTCCCATCATGCATTGCGGCATGAATAAATTATGAGCTGATGATTTCCGTGATGTTTAGAGTTGATCTGTTTCTGAATATGCTGTTTGTCACCATTGTTGAGATTCATATGCTGATTCCTGATGTCTGTGTGTGCCTTAAAGAGCAACTTTTAAAAAAAATTGATCAGAGGAGCTTGTAAAATGGCCAATCAAAAAAGAAAAAAAACAGGCTTTATTATTTTTGCTGCTGTGAAACCCCAAAACAGTTGAAATAAATAAAGGATATAGAACTGAAAGACTGCACTCTAAAGATTTCAGTGGTTCAAATTAAGCTTATTTTAAACCAGAATTATCACCACTGCATAACTTTTGCTCTTTAGCTTGTCTGGCTGGTTTAATGAAACAGCTAAACAAAACTTAATGCTAAAGAGCTACAGGTCAAGAGCCCAACTAATGCTAACACTGACCTCTATAATGGTGACATAAAAAATTTGGTGTCTTCAATAATTTTCAATCACCACTCAATGAATCACTTAATTACCTGATTAGCTTTGACACTGCTTCAGTGTTGATTTTAACACTCTGAGGCCCCGTTTACACGAAGGGAAAACGCAGATATTTCCCTGCGGTTTGGCCTCTCATTTACACGAAAACGCCGTTTTTATCACAGAAAACGATTATTTCTAAAAACTCCGGCCAAAGTGGATAAATTAGAAAACGCCGTTTTCACGTTGTAGTGTGGACTGTGAAAACGGAGGCTTTTGAAAACGATGACGCATATTTATAGTCATGTGACGCATATTGTACCAATAGATATCTATGTTTACACCAGTAATTGTGCCTGTGCTATTCACTGTCACACTGCTGCTAAAGAGATTTACCTTGTACACTCTTCAAATTACAGTCCTAAAATGATGACGGAAAATTTACTCACAGTTGCTGTCCTGCAAAACATGACGACAACTGCTTTTCAGATAAAATATGAATGAGCGTGATATAGACGCGTCAGTGGATAATGAGATATTTCCGTAAATTATCCCGCCAGAAGAATTGCGTGAAAACTTATTACGTCTGTATAAGTTTGGAGGCTTTACGCATGCGCAGTAAGGCGAATTTGCTGTTTTCCTACGTTTCAGTGTGGATGAGAAACTTTTGGAAAACGCTTGGAAACGCTAGTGTGGACGGAGAGCGTTTTAAAATGAAAACTCCGTTTTCAAATGTATCCGGATTAATGTAAACGTAGCCTGAGTATGGACTCAAATAAACTCCCGGGAGAGTTCATTTAATACTGCGCTTTTTGCTGTGTAGACTTTACCTACTTTTTTTTTTTTTTTTCTTAGCTGATAAATTCAGGTATTCTTTACTCAGATATATAGGATAGAATCTACCCAAACAAACTGAGTGCAAATTGTTACACCAGTTTACCCCATTTTATTGAGTAGATTCTATAGGTTGTTTTTTACAGTGTATGTAGAACTGCGGGCTGGGCGACACCCAATACCTTCGTGAGATTCCACAATCTCTGCGTTGAGCCTGTCTCCTCCCATGTACTAAGGTAACATCAGGTAATTTGCGGGAGGCCGGCTCGGTGTCAGCTTGCTGTGCCACTCCTCTCAGTATCCGTGCACCGTTCCCACCAGTTGTTCCCCTCTGTGTGAACTCTGTCTCCTCCATGCCCTGCAGACAGAATTAGACGAAGTAGTCCGTGACTGTGCTCTGGCTGGGTCTCCTTCGCCCAGCTGGTTGTGGCATTATGTCTCAGTATCTCCGCGTTCTTCAAGAGTCCGGGTTTCCCCTCATATACCTATTGCTAGACTAGGTATACTTTCCTCTATTCCACAAGTATATCCACATGTGCTCTAGCAGTGGAAAAAAGTTATTTATTCTGAACCGATATACTGCATTTACTTGTTAATAGTTATTTCCATCAGTGAGGATTGCTCTCAATATGGTTCAGACTTTTTTGTCATTCTCCCAAAAAAACTACAAACTTTAACCCCCAGTTTCACAGATAAGGCTTAAGCCAAGTCCTAGACTAAAATGTAAGTCTGAGCTGTTTCGACTGAAATAAAATTGCACTGATTGGTTTTAAAATATATCAGTGCCTTTGTTTTGTCCTAAGATGCACACCAGTAATGTTTTTTTCTAAGCACGTGTATAAAAATTACTTAAATATCCTAATTGAACTATGGCCTAATCCTGGCTTAGCCTAAGCCCTGTTTGTGAAACCAGGCCAAAAACTACTAATTCTGAGGAAGAGCTGGTATTTCAATGTTTAATGTTCGTGCCATTGTTTCTAGAACAAATTCCCTCTGAGGCTGTTTCATTTATTTCTATAAAAACTTTTTATGTTAATATAAATAATGATTACATTACAGGTGTAGTCAAGTGGGAAGGCAACTCAGTTGACTTCTATGAGATTGTCTGATAAAGGTAAGATATCCTCTATGTATCCTACAAAGAACAGGGGAAAACATTTGGAGACAAAAGTCACGTGCAAGAGGGAAGCATGGATTTAGTCAAAAAGCAGAGGGCTGTTCCTGAGATGCTGAACGAAGCTGCTGACAGCATGAAAGAGGCCAGCAGTAAAATCAACAATGATGCTGACAGCATGAAAGATGCAAGCGACAAACTAACCAAAGCCATGACTGGAGAATCCAAGAAGTTTTCAAGAGGTAAAATAGTTGGACATCCCAAACATGAAGAAATAAATCACAAATCAACCACTAGAGGTCCTACCGGTGCTGTTTACCAAAGAAAACCCAGGGAGTTGTAGTCTTCATCCAATAGCACTCGGGTAGAAATCACATTTATGCTAATGAGAGATGAGCGCAACACATGGCTCGAAAGCAGCGGTTATTGTGCCACAGTCGATCGCTTCTGGTCCTTTAGGAAATCGAGGGTGTATGACATCATCGGCAGGTGACAAATACTAGGGATGGGTCACTAGTTAAAATAGGTTATTTCTCTTGCTTTAAACATTCCTTGAAACTTTTGGCATAATGCACAATTCAACAAAATATATAACACTGTTCTAGTGGATTTTGGATATTTTAATATTAATAATAAAAATAAAAACTTGCATATTGTGCTTTTACATGGCTTGAAGGTCAATCAGGTTTATTGAAGCATCTTGAGCGGATTGATGAGTGCAGAACGCCCCCTGACGATATGGGTCTCGCACGTCCGAAAATGACGAAGCAAATTTTCAAACAGACGTTATCTTTATTAACAAACTGCATTTTTGAACTATAAACAAGTACATTCTCGCCTGAAAACCTCTTAAAACTACATTCCATGACACAAAAATAATATTTGTAATATTTATAAAATGATACGGGATTTGGACGTCCGGCATGACACTCAGAAAAATTGTGAAAGGGCGTTCCTGTAGCGATACCAGTAGAATATCTCATGGTTCTCAACCAATCAGATTTGAGAACCAGAACAAACTGTTGTATAAAATAGAATAATACATACAATAAAATACTTAATGCAAGCTCACTGTTGTTAGCTTGTCAAAACATATTTTTTTTACAAACTAATAAAAGCAATATTGTTTAAAAAAAGTTACAGTTCGGTTATTTTCAGATAATATTTGACTTAACTTCATGAGGATGTGATTTATAAGGTCAATAACATTGTTCAGGTCTTATTTCTCTCTGTGAAGCATATTTCTAGTTTCTAAGCTTACTTTCAGCTTCAGAAATACTGAAAACAACAAACTATACACTATAAACAGATTAAACTCAGACAAACCTAAAAATAAAATCAAACTATGTTTCAAACACACACAATACATTAGAAATAGAAAGATGTGACATCAGTCCAGGATACAATTAAAGTAATTCTCTCACTAAGGGTCAAAGAAAACAAATTAATTCTAATGTGATTTTCTAAACATGTTTACAGCGGTTGTGGTTCGAATAGATGAGTAAATTATTCCTCAGCTGTACAATTATCCAACAGTTGCTCATTAAACAACTGAACGAAGGACAGGCTTTGATGGCCTAAAAACAACAACAAAAAAAGGACAATTATGTCACAGCTCATATTTGATGATCTATTGAAGTTATGGCTGGTTAAGTCGTTTTTTTTTTTTTCTTACCTCACAGCAGCATCAGTCTGATAAACTCTTATATCGTCATACTGACATTCATTGTCTTCCGGTCTCCTCTTTCTTCCCGTCTCCTCTTTCTTTCGCTGATATTGAACAGTTGCGTACTGGATCTCCTCAGTATCTGTGGATTCAGGAGTTTTTCCTCTGGATCTGCTGGGTTTCACACTGGCATACAGAGCATCATTGACTGCATCATCTTCAGAAAGAGGCTCCTCGTCATGAACTGAAACTCTTGGTGACACGTCAGAATGGAGATCATTCTAAAAGACAAGACAATACATAATTAAGACAAATGAAGCGAGGTACAGATTTTATACAGAAGCAGGTCTCAAACTTGTCAGACCAAGTCCAACATCAGATCAGAAGATGAGATAATTGCTGATTCTTTGATTTTCTGCTTTCATAACCCCTTAACTGTCACCGTCCCACCTGTGGGACGCTTGGCACTCTTTTGTCTGTTGTCCTTTTTCTCTATAATTTTTTTTTAGTAACCAACATGAATTATATATCATTTGAAAGCTTAGAAGCTCAAGAATCATCGATATTGCCTTACCAAGGAAATTGTACTTTAAAATCGTTGGTAACACTTTACAATACGTGTGCACACGTGCATTAATTCATGTTTAATTAATGCACAGATAATCACGAGTTAATGTATAATTAATGAAGAACTAAACAATTTATTAATGATTACTACATCAGCAACTGATGAACATTCTATATGATTCATAGATTAAGTAATCAATAAATTGTTATTAGTTAAATGTGTCATAATGTATTAATTCCCTAATAACCCCTTTTATTAACAGTGTAAATTAATAGTGTAAATTAATGTATTAATTACCAAAATGGGTTCAAGCCATGTATTTCAACTTGCAGTTGTCTGCTTTAATTAATCATTAGCTATAACTATATTACTTAACAATTAGTTAATAGTTCTGTGCCTCAGTAAGTAAAGTCATAACATAATGATATCTTTGCAAATCATTAGCTAATGAGTAATTAAAGCAGACAACTGGAAGTTGAAGTACATAGCTTTGACCACTGTGGTAACTAACACATGAATTTACACTATTAGTTAATAAAATAAGTTATTATGGAATTTATACATTATGGCACAATTAACTAATAACAATTTATTGATTACTTAATCTATGAATAATATAGATGCTGATGTAGTAATCATTAATAAATTGTTTAGTTCTTCATTAATTATACATTAACTCGTGATTATCTGTGCATTAATTAAACATGAATTAATGCCTATTTGTGCACACGTATCGTAAAGTGTTACCAAATCGTTTGGCGGTCTCCTCCCCCTTAGCAGTGTCATATTACAAAATGCATTACAGTCATTTAGAATCACAACTTTTTACAATCTTGACAAAGAA
>NC_133366.1:5662454-5698465 GCF_049309525.1 Garra rufa | reverse complement strand
CGCCTGAAAACCTCTTAAAACTACATTCCATGACACAAAAATAATATTTGTAATATTTATAAAATGATACGGGATTTGGACGTCCGGCATGACACTCAGAAAAATTGTGAAAGGGCGTTCCTGTAGCGATACCAGTAGAATATCTCATGGTTCTCAACCAATCAGATTTGAGAACCAGAACAAACTGTTGTATAAAATAGAATAATACATACAATAAAATACTTAATGCAAGCTCACTGTTGTTAGCTTGTCAAAACATATTTTTTTTACAAACTAATAAAAGCAATATTGTTTAAAAAAAGTTACAGTTCGGTTATTTTCAGATAATATTTGACTTAACTTCATGAGGATGTGATTTATAAGGTCAATAACATTGTTCAGGTCTTATTTCTCTCTGTGAAGCATATTTCTAGTTTCTAAGCTTACTTTCAGCTTCAGAAATACTGAAAACAACAAACTATACACTATAAACAGATTAAACTCAGACAAACCTAAAAATAAAATCAAACTATGTTTCAAACACACACAATACATTAGAAATAGAAAGATGTGACATCAGTCCAGGATACAATTAAAGTAATTCTCTCACTAAGGGTCAAAGAAAACAAATTAATTCTAATGTGATTTTCTAAACATGTTTACAGCGGTTGTGGTTCGAATAGATGAGTAAATTATTCCTCAGCTGTACAATTATCCAACAGTTGCTCATTAAACAACTGAACGAAGGACAGGCTTTGATGGCCTAAAAACAACAACAAAAAAAGGACAATTATGTCACAGCTCATATTTGATGATCTATTGAAGTTATGGCTGGTTAAGTCGTTTTTTTTTTTTTCTTACCTCACAGCAGCATCAGTCTGATAAACTCTTATATCGTCATACTGACATTCATTGTCTTCCGGTCTCCTCTTTCTTCCCGTCTCCTCTTTCTTTCGCTGATATTGAACAGTTGCGTACTGGATCTCCTCAGTATCTGTGGATTCAGGAGTTTTTCCTCTGGATCTGCTGGGTTTCACACTGGCATACAGAGCATCATTGACTGCATCATCTTCAGAAAGAGGCTCCTCGTCATGAACTGAAACTCTTGGTGACACGTCAGAATGGAGATCATTCTAAAAGACAAGACAATACATAATTAAGACAAATGAAGCGAGGTACAGATTTTATACAGAAGCAGGTCTCAAACTTGTCAGACCAAGTCCAACATCAGATCAGAAGATGAGATAATTGCTGATTCTTTGATTTTCTGCTTTCATAAAGTTGTGTTGTGTTTGGATGATTTACTGGTTTCATTGTGAGATCTTCTGTTTTAACATTCCTCCGTTTCCTCCTGTTATAATCACAGACATTAACAGCATTTCAACAAACGTGTAGAGAGAAAATATGAATGCTTCTTAAAGATTAATAAACATATATGTTATATAATCACAGCAGTTTTTTAATGAACTCACATTTTAAACAGGATGATGATGATGAGGATGATGATGATAATGATGAATAATCCTCCTCCGGATGCCGCTGTGATCACAATCACATTCATACCAGCACCACACTGTAAAAAACAACCTATAGAATCTACTCAATAAAATGGGGTAAACTGGTGTAACAATTTGCACTCAGTTTGTTTGGGTAGATTCTATCCTACATATCTGAGTAAAGAATACCTGAATTTATCAGCTAAGAAAAAAAAAAAAAAAAAGTAGGTAAAGTCTACACAGCAAAAAGCGCAGTATTAAATGAACTCTCCCGGGAGTTTATTTGAGTCCATACTCAGAGTGTTAAAATCCACACTGAAGCAGTGTCAAAGCTAATCAGGTAATTAAGTGATTCATTGAGTGGTGATTGAAAATTATTGAAGACACCAAAATTTTTATGTCACCATTATAGTGGTCAGTGTTAGCATTAGTTGGGCTCTTGACCTGTAGCTCTTTAGCATTAAGTTTTGTTTAGCTGTTTAGTTAAACCAGCCAGACAAGCTAAAGAGCAAAAGTCATGCAGTGGTGATAATTCTAGTTTAAAATAAGCTTAATTTGAACCACTGCAATCTTTAGAGTGCAGTCTTTCAGTTCTATATCCTTTATATATTACAACTGCTTTGAGGACTCCCAGTAGCAAATATAATAAACCCTTTTTTTTTTTTTTTTTTTGATTGGTCTTTTTACAAGCTCCTCTGATCAAATTTTTTTTAAAGTTGCTCTCTTAGGCACACACAGACATCAGAAATCAGCATATGAATCTCAACAATGGTGACAAACAGCATATTCAGTAACAGATCAACTCTAAACATCACGGAAATCATCAGCTCATAATTTATTCATGCCGCAATGCATGATGGGAGACAAAGATGAGTTTTGATTGGCTACAACATACGTTTTTGATGGTCACCATTGTTGTGATTCTCATGCTGATTGTTGATGTCTGTGTCTATTTCTAAAGTGCGTGCATATTTTTGTCAAAATAAGCTTCAAAAACACCTCTCTGATTAATCCAGCGTAATTAATAAATAAAATATAACTCTGTTATTCAGGTCACTACATTATGACTTTGTCAAAGCATGTTCAACATCTCATAATCTAATTTCTCCTGGTTTGTATGACCGTTATAACTCAATTAGAGCACCCAATCAAAACCTAATGTTAAGAAGATAATGGTAAAGAGCTAAACTAATGCCAACACTGACCACTATAACGGTGACTTACAAAATTAGATTTTCTCCTTTTGGTGATTCTGCTTTTTAACATCAGGTCTTTAATAATGGTCAATCACCACTCAATGAATCACTTAATTACCTCAATAACTCTAACACTGCTTCAGTGTTCATTTTAATACTCTTGAGTATGGACTCAAACTATTGGGAGAGTTCATTTAATACTGGGCTTTTTGCTGTGTAGACTTTACCTACTTTTTTTAGTTTGTCTTAGCTGATCAATTCAGGTATTGTTTACTCAGATATATAGGATAGAATCTACCCAAACAAACTTTGCAAATTGTTACATCAGTTTACCCCATTTTATTGAGTAGATTCTATAGATTGTTTTTTACAGTGCATGATGAACTGAAAGAGGAAGATCATCATAATTATCAAACTGATGAATGATGTGAAGATACAGGAGTGTGTTAATAAAAGCTTCACAGGTGGGTTTGAATCACTGCTGCAGATCAGAGTCACTGAATCACCTTCCACTATTTCAGCAGATCCATTTATGAACACTGAGACATTCCTGGGGAGATCTAAAAAACAAACAAACAAACAAAACATGGGTATAATTAACAAACACAATAGATTTGATATTTGACAGAGGAATAAATATCACATTTACTGAATCATTAACTCACACATGATGTTTAGTGTCACAGTATCAGAGTATATCTCTCCATGTTTATTGATGGACTTGCACTTGTATTCTCCACTGTGATCAGAGCTGATGTTTGAGATGCTGTAGATTCTTCTAGATCCTACAAATGTTCCTCCTTTAAACCAGCTGATTTCTGCAGGTGGGTTTGAATCACTGCTGCAGCTCAGAGTCACTGAATCTCCCTCCACTATTTCACCAGATGGACTGATGGACACTGAGATGTTCCTGGGAGGGTCTAATAACAATCACCAAATAAATTAAGATGCTGACATGATTTTAAAATTGCTAATGTGAAGTGAAGTAATAAAACAGATTTAGAATGTTTTGTTTTATGATAAACCCACACATGACATTTAAAGTCACAGCAGAGTATTTCTTTCCATGTTTATTTCTGGACTTGCACTTGTATTCTCCACTGTGATCAGAGCTGATGTTTGAGATGCTGTAGATTCTTCCAGATCCTACGAACGTTCCTCCTTTAAACCAGCTGATATTTGCAGGTGGGTTTGAATCACTGCTGCAGTTCAGAGTCACTGAATCTCCCTCCACTATTTCACCAGATGGACTGATGGACACTGAGATGTTCCTGGGAGGGTCTAATAACAATCACCAAATAAATTAAGATGCTGACATGATTTTAAAATTGCTAATGTGAAGTGAAGTAATAAAACAGATTTAGAATGTTTTGTTTTATGATAAACTCACACATGACATTTAAAGTCACAGCATCAGAGTATTTCTCTCGATGTTTATTTCTGGACTTGCACTTGTATTCTCCACTGTGATCAGAGCTGATGTTTGAGATGCTGTAGATTCTTCCAGATCCTACAAACGTTCTTCCTTTAAACCAGCTGATTTCTGCAGGTGGGTTTGAATCACTGCTGCAGATCAGAGTCACTGAATCTCCCTCCACTATTTCACCAGATGGACTGATGGACACTGAGACGTTCTTTGGTGCATCTAACACAGAAAATACATAAATATTATAAACAATAAAAAACTATTTGAGATTAAAGATGTTTATTTCACCAGATGGACTGATGGAGATCACAGGATTCACTGGAGGATCTAAAGGTTTCAGATTGAAGTATTTATCAGTGGTGGCTGGTGGAATTTTTTATTTATTTATTTATTTATTTATTCATTTTTTTAGATAGACGTGAAGTTGGTTTTTATTGGGCAATTTCTGCAAACATCCCAGTAGGATTTAATGCTAAGCAGTGTAAGTTAAAGAATAAGTCAACAGTTTGTGATTCTTACGTATCATCATTCGGTGGTTAATTATTGTTTATTGGCAGGAGTGATTGGCTGTGTGTAATGCTGGCTAGTAGTTTTGTAACTGCTGTATTTTAGAAGTAAGTTGTTGGTTACTGCTGCCATTTTGTATCATTTCTGTTGGTGACATCTAGCTATCTGGCCCTTTATTTTGTCAGATGGAAGAGCAAATCCATATCTACCTTTTTTCTTTAACAAGGAATGAGACTATGGGTGAGACTTCCGATTTATTAGCCGCTATAGGAAATATAAACAATAACAATGAAAACAGAGTCCCTTTAAAGGTGCACTGTGTAATATTTAAGATGATCTCTAGACAGAGTAGCAATATAATATACATAATTATGTTTTCAGGGGTGTATAAAGACCTAACTTAATTTACCATTATGTTTTTATTACCTTAGAATTAGCAATTCATATCTACATACACCGCGGGTCCCCTCACATTGAAAGTCTCTGTTATGTTTCTACAGTAGCCCTAAAAGGACAAACTGCTCCACAGATCATGTTAAATCACTGTTGTTCTTGCGAAAAAAACACTGACACAATGATGAACAAGTAACAGTAATATTCACGATAACATGGTTTTATTGAATAGTTAAGTAAATATAATTCCTTAATTTACATTTTAAAAGAAATCTCATTTTTCGTTGCTGTCTAAAATGCAACATCTTAATCCTCTGTGGGCTTCCGTAGTTCTGTAAAGGGAGGGGTGAGCGGTGGATTGTTGCAATTCACAATAGAGGTCTGCATTCCCGCGGCTCTCCCGCGGGAACCGCGGGACCCGACCAGAATTCTTGCGACGCGGGAATAAATTTCCAAATAAAAGCGGTTGCGGTCGGTAACTCCGGTGTAATTTGAACGGGAGCGGGCGGTAACAATATCCTGTTCCCGGCGTATTTCTGAACAGCAAATCTGAGCTTTACTCATTTTTATGGAGCACCTGTCGGCTACAGCCTGCGCTGATAACTGTTATGCACTCGCTGCACTCATGGACCAGTGCTTTCTGCGTCATGCATTTTATTGGCAAGGTCTCATAGGCGCGGAAAGTGGGGGTACTGATGGTATTTTTCTGTGGGCAAATGTTTATCAGCGTTACTCCAGAGCGCAAAGCCTCGTTTGGAGTGCCAAAATCTTGATAAAGTTATGCTGACTGATTTTTCGCAATCCGTGTGGTTGTTAACTCCTGACCCAAACCCGTCTTTTTTCCGCTTTGCCAAAACAACTTATACTACTACGGCAATTAAAACAGTTCAGTTTTGTATGTAATGGAAAAGTGGTTTTAATTTCGTTTCTTTTTTATTAAGTTAATTTAGAAAAAAGCGTTTGGAGCATTTTATGTTCGTTAAACGTAAGCTTTTTGTTTCTTAAAGTAACGACCAAGCGGAGTTGACTGTGTTTGAATTTGACTTCTCAAATCACGAATTGGCTACATATATAGATATAAATAATAATATATAAATGTGCGCTATTTGGCGCATGTCTGTGCGGAGAGTGGAAGCTAAAATGCATTTAGGCTCAAGCGCGATCAGTTACATTTTTTTTTTCAGTGTAAACAATTTAACCATTTTTTTTGTCAGACATGATAAATATATATAGAAAGCTTTAAATTAGTACTTAACGAAATAAAACAAATCGAAAACAAAAACTCTTTTATTATGCAGCTAATCCGTAAAGATGAATTTCTCTCTAAAGGTGCGTCCAATGAGGAGATGGATGAGGGGGATCGTTAAAAACTCAGAAAACACTATAGTTTATTAATAAATAATTAAAATATCTCCTTACTATTTCACAGTCATGTTGATTATTTTTGCTGGTGCTTTGTGGCAAGCTACTGCCTACTGCGTGCACTTTTTTATCACCATTGAATGTATAAAATATAATTGTAGCCCGCATTTGATCTATGACGGGCTGAAATACAGGGCTGGAATATACGTCTTAACAGTGGAACATGGAAATATAATAGATGTAGCCTACTGCGAAAAAAAGTTTTATAAACTCGATATTGTTTCCTGATGGTTAAATGTGAGATTCTGGAAACGAGAACTAATTTTAGCGGGAACGGTCGGGTCGGGAAGAAAATTATTCTAAGCGGGCAGCGGGTGAACAAAGTATGAAAATATAGCGGGAGCGGGTGGGTGCGGAATAAAACCTTGCGGGAGCGGGACTAGAAAAGCAGTCCCGCGCAGACCTCTAATTCACAACCTCACCGCTAGATGCCGCAAAAACCTACACACTGCACCTTTAAGGCAAGTCATGTCACTCGGCAGCCATCTTTGAAATGCCTCTCAGGCATGCAAGTGCAGAAGTATAAGAAATGATAAAAACCTTTCATCAGAGGTGTCCTAAAACTAAAACAATACCCGTGTTCTTGTTTTAGTACAACTTTGATAAACTTTTTTGATCCACTTCAAATGTTGACTACTGTATAGTCTGCCTCGACCCAGATTCCACTCCGCAATATTTGTTTAATTACGCTCATTTCCCAAAATGGCTTAATTATTATAAAGAAGAAGAAAGTCAGTTTAGACCATTTGGGATAATCTCATCCCGAGCAAAAGGTGACCAATTGTAGAATGGGAATGGGTGTGAGACACTGAGAACCATCTCAGACAAAGGGGTGTCAGAACTAACATACAGACCACAGCTGTTACGACAGGAGCAACTTCATTTACATTAGGATAGTAAACTGTAATGCTATAAAATGTTTGAGCTAAGGATGTTCTTGGGTTCCGCCTCCGTTGAACCCAAGGTACAACATGTACTTTGTCACTGCTATGCTGCAATAAACATCTTCATTGAGATCTACGTCCTCATCACTTTTTCTTACAAAAGTTATTCCTCATTTCTGATTGGTTGATTGTAATGTACTTGGTGAAATCACGTTGACTGTCTTAGAGCAGTGAACACAATTTAACAAAGCACAACATGTTCCTGGATCAACATCCCAATCAGCCAATCAGAATTAAGGGATAACTTTTCAGAAAATGTCAGTTTTAGGCTTTAGATTGGGGTTAGGTGCTTCTACAAACTTGCTATCATTTTAGGAATAAATAATGGCTAGGGTTAGGTTTAAGGGTAGGAATTGGGTTAAGTCTATATTTTTGGACAGTAGTGTTGATCCAGGAACATGTCTTACTTGGCAAAATCTCTGTGACTTCTTAGAATATAGATGATTCTTATTAAAGTTACTACACTGAATGATTTTCTCTATTTTTCTTTTTTGGTTTGATTATGACGCAACCTGCGGCAGCATGTTTACGCTGTTGTCGCTTTAAGACCCGACCGGACCGGATGCACAGATAATATATTTTGACACAGCTGTATTTCTCCTAGACTATGCAATAATTCCCGAGTACAAAAACCAAAAAACTCGAGTCCAAGTAAAATGCATCCGAGTCTGTGACAAATCTGAGTCCGCTAAAAATTGTAGTCGAGACCAGACTCGAGTTTGAGTACATGTCTGAGTACCCCAAATCTAAGCAATAGCATTCAAAATACCAGCACAAAACCAAAACTTAAACAGAGCAAAACTGCTAACCGCTAACCGTTAACTTGAATAATATTTGCCCGGAGTCAGAAGCATCTCTCCTGCATTGGCGTCTGCACTTCAGACACATATGCTCATGGCCGCAAACTGGAATCACTATCTAGGCTTCATTCGGGCCTTCGAGGCATTTTGAGGACACAACATAATCAATTAAGTAACTCTAACGAATGTTACAGTTACTGTAGTGATCCGCTAGTAAAATCATAGTTTTATCAGTCATTATCTGTGTATCGCCATTATTTTGTGGTTACTAGAGTTAAGTTCAGTTAGTGAATG
Organism: Garra rufa; assembly: GCF_049309525.1. Taxonomy (NCBI): domain Eukaryota; kingdom Metazoa; phylum Chordata; class Actinopteri; order Cypriniformes; family Cyprinidae; genus Garra; species Garra rufa. The sequence continues at coordinate 5,690,008 of NC_133366.1, read as the reverse complement.
GATCAGAAGGCTCTGGCTGGTGTGAGTGAGTGGAGGCGGGATAATTTGCGTATTCATAGATCCACATATAGTAAATAAGGCAAGGGGGGTAGAGTTACATTTAAGCTGTTTTAAGGCATAAGAAAATTATTCTCACAAGAAAAACATTTAAATATGTAATTTTGATGATCAAAGATTATTATTACAAATTTTTGACTACAGGGGGGCTGTAAAATGATATGGTAAGATACGCCAATTTGCAATATCAAGTAGCGGAACAAGCTGTTTTTAAAGCAAAAAAAAAAAAAAAAGCTGGACACTGATGAGACTGGAAGCTTGACCCGTAAAATTCATAAATGGCCATGCCCGCTCTTAAAGGAAAAAAGTTGGACATTTTTCATCCTGCTCTTTTCATTAATTTATTCAGTTACTCTAATTTGGCACACACTTTTACAGACACAGTTTCAGTTGATTTTATCTGAAGCACAGTGAAAAAGTAAATGCATCTGAACTGAAATATGCATAATCTTTCAAGGAAATAAAATGTTACATGTTTACAGTCAGTGTGCAATACCAAACAGGCCCACATAGAGATGCTTTGACATGATTGCATATACAGATCCATTCAGACCAGCAGAATACAGCGATCTGAAGGAGAGTCAACAGCATCAGTGAAAATTTCGAACACCTGTCAGCACGAGTGTTTGTGTGTTTTAGTGTCTGTTCATATGTACATAAACACCACAGATCCTCCAAAACATGCTTCAGTGAGCATCTGTTATAAAAACACTTGACTATACTGAAATGTGTTTTGTGTCTTTACCTTGAATACAATCATCATTCATCTTAATTTTAGCACTGGCTCATTGGAGGTGATAAAATAATAGATTTTTTAAATTAGATTTGAGGACACTGATTAGCAAAATTTTATGTCATATTATAAATATGTTTATATCATGAATCAGTAGTTGGCTAAACTGCTACTCTTTTGCCAAAGAGATATGTAGTCCTAAACTCAATTTAAAGACAACTTTAAGGAGAAAAAGTCAATCTGTACTCACACATGACATTGAGATGAACATCAGGAGAGATGTAAGTGTGTCCATGTAGAGCACAGCTATATCTGCCTGCATCCTCTCTTCTGACTGACTGCAGCAGGAGTTGATTGTTTGTGTCTCTTCTCTCAGTTAATGGCTGTGAGTTTCTGTACCAGATGAATGTTGCTCTGTCAGTCAGAGTGCAGCTGCTTTTACATGTCAGACGGACTGAATCTCCCTCTGTCACTCTCTCAGGAGACTCCACCTGAAGATCTGAACACAACACACACATTATATCTAGAGCTGCTGTCATCCCACATGGAAAGAACCTATACGAGGATATATGCGCATATATGAAACCTATATGCAGTATATATGCACATATATGATCATATATATGCTGTATATATGCCACATATAGGCAAAATTGAGGTGCATATATGTACATATAATATAGGAAAACGGCCAATTTTATGTCACATATATTACAAACCTATATCAAAACCTATATTAAAACATATATGTTTATATAAGTTATTTCGGTGTGGGATACACTCATTATTACTCAACATAATGCACAGAAGAAGAGTCAAACCTCATGAAAGTCACCTGTGACAGTAAGATTCACTCCTTGTTTACCAAGCCATCTTTCTTTTGTTACATCAGTTGTGAATCTGAAATAGTACATGTGTTCATCTTTCTGTGTCACATGACTCAGTCTGATGGTGCAGTTCCGCTGTTTATCTCCCAGATACTGAAGCCTCTGACTGTATTCAGGATCCTTAGACAGATCTGGATACTCATCAGGTTCCTTTTTATCACTTGTTTCGGTCCAGAACACTTTCTTGATCTGATGTTCAGTAGGGTATGTATAAGTGCAGCTCATTATCACTGATGAGTCCTTTAGTGCACAGATGTGTGTAGGACTGTAACTCACACCCCAATCAGCACTAGAAACCCCTGAAACACAGAATTCACCAGGATGAAAATGTTGTTTTATCAGTTACATCAGACCATGAACAGATTATGATACAGTACTTTTTTCATTATTTGAAAACAGCAACTCTATTAAGTCTTTAATGATATGAAGTTCATCATCAGCTTTTATGAAGGGTGTCACAGAGAAGCAAAAATAACAGCACAGAGACAGAGGAGTGAAAGAACCAGGAAATCAGTCATGCACCATTAAACAATGAAATAAATGAAAAACAAGACTAAGAGTTGATTAACTATCGACTGATTGATTGCTAATTAATATATCACATACCCAATGACATTAAAGTGTGAGTTTTGTGGTCTTTAGTTCTCATCTATCAGAGTGTTTCTAATGTGAGACTCACCGTGAATCATGAGCAGGAAGATCAGAGGAAGACGAGCAGCCATTCTGACCGACATCAGCATCAAATATATCTATAATACAGCATTAATCAACTCTGATAATCATAACTTTTACCATACATCATCATATTCTTAACATTTCACATATTAGGACATGTATGTTATAGGCTATGAGCAATAATCATCAGTTTTCATTGAAGTACGAGTGTGTTTGTCTTACCGTGTTGAAGCTCATCAGATCAACAGCAGACAAATGACTGACTGTTTTAACACATCCACTTATAGCTCTAGACGTCACCGTTTGTGTGGTTAACACTGTTTTTACACATAGTTGCAGAAATATCACTGTCCCTCTCTCAACAAAAAAACAACTGGACAATTACTGGACTAAAACTAAATAAAATAGTGTTTAGTTTCAGAATTTGATAATATTGAGCACTTTGACACCATAAAACAATATTTTGTTCATTGTGAATCTGCACAATTATGATTTAATTCAGTAGTTTAGAGTAAAATGATCAATGATGATATAATAGCAGGACAACAATGTAAAAACAAGAAAGCACTTGTCTCCCCATTAAACATCACTTCAGGTGTTTTGCTCTGCTGATTTAGTTTTAACATTATATATTTACACAACGACAGCTCACCATCTGATAAATGACCTCAGTGTGAATTACTTCAGTTACAATGGAAGATGTTACAGAAATAAAGACATTTCAGAGACACAGAAGTTGAAGTCGGTGATGAAAAACATGCTGCACTATCAAATACACAGATGACAATTAATTATTGACAATTGTTGATTTAAAGATGCTGTGTTATTAAGATGTGAGTTTTGTGGCTTTTAGTTCGTGTCTATCAGCTCTGAGATCTTTATGCTAATGAAGTCGTTTGACACATAAACCTCTATTATATCTACACACTATCTTTTGAGGAAATAGGCCTAATGTATTCACGATCTGGTGATACACTGATGTTTATCCAATCAAATGCTCTGATGAGTGAGAAAGTCCCTCCCATAAACCACCACAAATGCGCAAATCATGTTCAAGGCTGTGACGTAGAGGACAACTATTGGATATTTATAAAATGGACAAGCCCAGTGACATCTCATCTTCCTGCTTTATCAACATAACACAACAAATGCTCATAATCACTCATTCTCATAATAAAAATGTTAAATGAGCTTAAACTATAGAAATCAGTTTTCATTCACTTGACTTTTGATTTTAAAGCTCATCAGATCAACAGTAGCTTGTTTTAACACATTCACTTTTAACTTTACTGGCTTTTTGTGGTTAACACAGTTTTTTTTTTTTTTTTTTTCATTTTATTTGCACACCACAAAGTTGAATAAATATCAGTGTGCCTCCCTTTACAAGACAACAACTAACTAAAACTAACTAAAGAAAGTTATGTATTTTTCTTCAAATTAATTTAGACATATTCACTCAAGATGTTTGGAGAACAGGATTGTGTAACCAGATGTTCTTCTGTCTATTTCACACTTATTATGAAGATAGGTTGATGCACCTGTCACCCGATCACTTCAGTTCACCATTGTCTGGTCTCATCAGTTATACCTGGACACTTACCTGACTGCTTACCTGTATAGTCTACACTTACCTGAGCGATCCACCTCAACTTCCTGCAGTCTTCAGTTACCAGCTTCATATCTGCAAAATATATTAATTGTTATGGATTGCCATTACATCTGCATTGATCCCCTTATCGGTCACTTACCCGCTATTCACGATTATCTGCTGCAATCTGCAAACAAACCTGTTGGCAGCTGGGATTTATTGTACAGCTGTATCTCTACAGGAGAGCAGCAGCCATAATTTACTGGATTCTCTCCACTGGCATTGCCATTATATAATTGATGTCTTGTGTGATGATACAGACATTTAGAGACATGTGTGTCCTTAATAAAAACAAACAAACAATATGGCGGCACAGTGGCTTCACTATTATGAAGTCATGAGTAACCCAGTTCTCTATAGCAGTGGTTCTCAATCCTTGTCCTGGGGGACCCCTGCTCTGCACATTTTGCATGTCTCCCTTATTTAACAAACCTGATTGAAATCATCAGCTCATTAGTTCAGTTTATGTATCTCTCTCCTAACGAGCTGATGATCTCAACAGGTGTGTTAAATAAGGGAGACATGCAAAATGTGCAGAGCAGGGGTCCCCCAGGACCACTGTCCTATAGATCAGTGTTCGCCCCCTGCTGGACATCTTTGATTATTGTGTCAGTGATTCACGCTTCCATACAGCAGGGAGGTCCATAAGAATAAAGCAGGTGTTCATAAGATTTACTTACTTATGCGCAGAACTTGTGCAGAATATTCATATTTTAAAAGGATTATTTATTTATTTATTTTAATTTTCATTTGTTGAAGCCCAAATGAGTTTACTTACTTCAGCAATTCCAGTGGAGGCTGACAGCATAAATTCCTCTCATTACGGCCAACCAGAATTTATATTTGAATAACGCATTTTACATTGCGTCATTTTAATTTTGTCGTTTAAATTTTCTAAATTAAAATGCGTCCTGAACCAGGAAATACAAACACATTCAAATAATGAGGTAAAGAGACACTACAGCAAACAGAGATTGAAGAAACCAGATGAGACACAGAAATGGATGCGTTCAGAATTATAATACAAACACATGAAGAACTTTGAACACAGTAGAGGCTAAAACAACACGAAAATGAAGAGGAATAATGGTGATTTACAGCTGATGCACATCAATGTTGATGACAGTAGCAGGAGATGGAGACCTCTGGTGGTAGATTGACAGTTTGTACAAACACATATGAGACAGTCACAAATAAAACTGATCACTTAAAGGGAAAGTTACAGCAAATGACAGAATAGCCTAATAGAAGCTGAAAATATTGAGCACTTTAAGACCATAAAACAATACACTGTCCATTGTGAAGCAGGAGTTTGTATCCCACCACTGAATATTACTTCCTGTTTTGCTGCTTACCTAAATTTCACAGTATATATTTACACAACAATTCACCAGCTTTTAACTTGAATTTAACTCTGTTAAATCATATATTTAAGTAATAAGAAAATCTTTGTCAATCATATGTGGCTCCGCCCACAGAGCTCAGGATTGGTTCCTTTGTGCTCGGCCTCTTACTGCAGCATCTTCCTGTTGATCTGAACAAACAATCAGACGAAGAACAACTGACTGAAGTTCATCAACAACATAAAACACTCAAACTAGAACTGAAGAGAGTTTTATTGATTATAATGAGAAGAGCTGCAGGTTCAGACACTTACTGATGGATTCTCATGTTTAGGATCACGAGTCTTCAGGAGTCTCCAGGAGGTCTGCGATGAACGGTCTGTGTGAAAGAGAGAGAGAGATTGGTCATGTGATCATCTGATGATGATCTGACTTTGGTGTCTCACTTACTGTGAGTGTGTCGTACAGGTCAGAGGTCGTGGACTTCAGCTCAAGAGCTGTATACGTGTCTTCATTGGGATCAGAGATCTGCAGAGAGAGAAGGACTTAATATTGTGAGTTGATGTTTAAAGTCTGATAGTCTACTCTAAATGTACATAACTTTTTACTGGATCCAGAACTATAGACTCATGTGTCTTATACTCATATATCTGTACGACCATAGAAACATCTCTGCATGCAGAAAACACTGTAAATAATTATCATCTCACCGCACACTGCTTCATAGCAGGTCTTCGGTTCATCCTTTTAGTAAGACTGAAGAAGAAAAACATATATACATATTACATGTCCTGATCTGCTGTTGGCGGGACGTTACCCTGTATTCATTCACACACCTAAAGATATTCAGGATTTGAAGGAGTTGTACTTTAAGTGACTGAGCAAACATGTTTTTACAATAAAGTTGTTAATAAAGTCGTTAAGCCTAGTTTTACTACGCACAGACTTGTTACTGAAAAAAAAACTGTTTTTTAAATGTTATACAGGTATGTGTGGTAAACAAGAATATTTTACTTAAACATAACACTTAACCTTAATGTAGTAAATTAATGCTGCATACACACAGCAGTTAACTTGGAAAGGAAAGTCTTACCAGATGTACATCACAAAAGCACCTGATGCTCCACTTAATAAAACACAAACAACAGCAGCAGCAGATACAGCTACAGATGAGAAACATCTGACTGCTGGAATACACACCAAAATACACATCAAATGCTTAACAGGACTAGATATGACAAAATATATTGACAAATAACGAAGTAAACAGGTGTATGTGGTTTAAAAAACATAGAAAATGATTAATAGAACTCACACATGACATTTAAATTCACAGCATCAGAGTATTTCTCTCCATGTTTATTGATGGACTTGCACTTGTATTCTCCACTGTGATCAGAGCTGATCTTTGAGATGCTGTAGATTCTTCCAGATCCAACAATTGTTTCTCCTTTAAACCAGCTGATTTCTGCAGGTGGGTTTGAATCACTGCTGCAGCTCAGAGTCACTGAATCTCCCTCCACTATTTCACCAGATGGACTGATGGACACTGAGACATTTTTTGGTGGGTCTAACAACAATGATAAAAATATTACATTTTACATATTTTTAAAATGAGTGATAGGAATTAAAATGATTAAAATGGAGAATTAGCATATTATGTATGTAATAGACTCACACATAACAGTGACAGTAACAGCGTCTGATCTCTGAGATCCATGTTGATTGTGAGCCTCACAGTAGAAGCGTCCACTCTGTAGTGCACTGAAACTCTGTCCAGATCCAACAGCTGAGCTTTGATTCTCCTTAAACCAGTTGAAGTTCAGAGCAGGTGGGTTTGAATCACTGCTGCAGATCAGAGTCACTGAATCACCTTCCACTATTTCACCAGATCCATTTATCTGTGGCCCGGAATATGAATTTGAGACACCGGACACAGGATGAAGAATTTAAAGGGGTCTTTTAATCCAGACTGCACTTGAATCAGCGCAGCGTTAAGAATGCAAATTTTGGGGAATTAAAACAGAAAAGTTCAAGCTTAAAACAACAAGACCAATAAAATGATCTTCGCTACAAATTGAGTATGTGTCTTTTTCCACATTCACAATAACCAGCTAACATAGACAACGGCAGTAGCCTCTCATGCTGGAAAACAAATAGAAATGTAGATGTAATAGTTGTCAACAAATCAAAGCAATCAAACTGAATAAGGCTACACAAATTAAATGAAGAGTACATGGGAAGGAAATTATAAATTAAATTTGTGAGTATCCTTAATACAATACAAAATTATTGCACAATTTAACACTCAGTCAACCTCACATTTATAAATGAGTTCTTATAGAACTTCAAAAATTAATTTGAAGTTTCAAACTTACAGTCCATCAGCAGTCTAGCACAAGAACATGTTAATGCTGACTCGACTTCCCTTTGAATGCTTTACAGCGCACTGGAAACACAAAGGGTCTACGAAACACTTTTCTCCCCTGCTTTGGTGGTTATCTTCCCCAAACTGACAATTTCGTCAGCAATCGCTGTCCCTATGCCAAACTACACAGCCATCCGAGTCACCCTATAATTGAGAACGAGTGTATAACTCACTGCATGTGCATATTTCTCTATATTGTGTGATCTAATGGCTTTTAACGATCTCAATCCTCCACCGCATGTGGAACATTTACTCCGCACTGATAACTCGCGCTGCTCATCTGTAGCTCTCGCGACACTTCATGACTCTCACACAGCCGTGTTTCTTAAAGGGCCAGCGTAACATTATGGCAAAAGATGAGAAAGACATGAAAACACACTCTATGTGCAGTACATTCAAACCACGGTGTGAAATAAACCAGTCTTATGTTTGGAACAACAACTTTTCAACCTGGTTACACTCTCCCCTGCTGAATGTCAACGTCCTCGGTGACTATGAACACTAATCATCTTGCTCCCCTTGAAGCTGCCCTGTGGTGTAAAGGACCATTCCAGCTAGCACCTGGGAGAGCACATCAGGACTAAAAGACACTGCATTGCATGTAGACTTGGGCAATCGGTAAGGGTTATTGTGTATTCCTGCAGTCGTTCTCTGCGTTTTACGTGCAGCGGGACAATTCTCTTCTTGCCTAACACCCTCTTTCCTTATTTTTCTAGGAGTAGGAACAGGTCTCATCATTGGATCCTGCACCGGTAAGTTGACACCTTCCGCCTCTGGCTCAACAGATGCTGATGTCGTTTCCGGGCTATCATCGGGTCTTGCACTGTCACCACTCCCAGCAGGATGCTCCACCTGAAGGTCTCCGAGCTCAGGAATAGGCTGTTCTGGACACTCAGGTATTACAGCTGCTGTTGCTTTCTCCCTAGGACGCAGCACTTCCTCCACTACAACACACTCTGCCTCCAGTAATGGCATCTCTGGCCCTGAACCTGAGGTCATCACATCTTGGACAGGTGGTTTCTGACACCTTGGCTTTGGCAGTGGGACTGGGTTAGTGCAAAGCCTGAGGTTGGATCTGTGCACCCTCTTTGCTGGACCCCCATCAACAGGCTCCACAGTGTACGTGGTCCCTTGTACCTCCAACACCCTGTACACAGTGGAAGACCAGGCATCCTGAATCTTGTTTCGTCCAGGTGGGCGGTGTCGCAGGTACACATGTTGCCCCACATCCACAGCTGGGCAATATACCTTCTCTTCATGCTGCCTTGCTCTTTCCGCCGCTTTCCGTTCAGCATATTCCTTTGCTCGAACATGGGCATCTCGGAGACGTTCTTGGTGCACTTTTAACCAGTCAGGCTTATCATCTGTTACAGGCTCCTGGCCCAACAGAGCATCAACTGGCAGATGCGGCTGGATCCCGAACAACAGATAGTACGGTGAGTACCCTGTAGATGAGTGTGGCGTTACATTATATGCATAAACAAGCTCAGATAAATGTTCTGGCCATCTGCGTTTCTTTTCAGGCGGGAGAGACTTCAAGAGGTCATGGAGTGTTCTATTGAACCTTTCACACTGTGGATTGCCTTGGGGGTGATGTGGTGTTGTGCGAGTTTTCTTGACCCCGTACAACTTGCAGAGCTCCGCAATCACAGCGCTTTCAAAGTTCCTGCCCTGATCAGAATGTAGTCGCTGGGGAACTCCATACTTCAGGAACCATTCTCTGAGGAGGATCTTGGCGGTGGTTTCGGCTTTCTGATCACGAGTGGGAAAAGCTTGACTGAACTTTGTAAACACATCAGTCACTACTAAAACATTTTCTCGCCCATCCGTGGCTGGTTCAAGGGTTGTAAAGTCGACTGCTACCACCTCCAGTGGCCGGGAGGCCAAGAATGAAGCCCAAGGTGCCTTAATCTTGGGTTGCGGCATCTTCGCTAACACACAGCGTTGACATCGCTTCACCCACTGTTCCACATCCTCATGCATTCCTCCCCAGAAACATCTCTGTCTCAACAGACCTAAAGTTCTCTCTATCCCTTGATGTCCCATCTGATCATGAACATTTTTGAGGACTTGATCTTTCAGACAGGTGGGTAACAGCAGCTGGTGACATTCACCAGTATGGACATCATCGATTGCACGGTATAAGAGACCATCCTTTTCTCTGATCTTCGGCCACTGCTTTAATAGGAAATGCACAGATCTGGGCAAGCGTAACTTCTCTGGCTTGGTAGGTTTCTTTTGTCGACTCCAGAACTTCTTAAACACAGAGAGCATTGGATCTGACTCCTGAAACTGACGAAGTTCTGTTTTTGAATACCCCGGCAGAGTCGGAGTATTCTCACCTGCAACATCATCTTCTCCAGCCAAGGATGCCTGTATCTGCCAGACTTTGCTGCACTCCATACCAGCTGCTAACAGGTCTGGCCCCAGAGGTGTCCCTGTCCTGAGTAAGTTACAGATCGACACGCAACCATCATACTCTGCGTCTTCACTTTCGGAGTCTGGTTCACTTGACCCTGGTCTCCTGGAAAGTGCATCAGCAGCAGTGTTGCATCGTCCAGGACGGTATTTCACTTCAAAATCAAAAACAGCAAGCTGGGCCGCCCAACGCTGCTCAATGGCTCCTAATTTGGCAGTCACGAGGTGGCAAAGGGGGTTGTTATCCGTTATGATGGTAAATTTGGATCCCAGTAAATAACTTCGGAACTTTTCAGTGACCGCCCATTTAAGCGCTAACAGTTCCAGCTTCATGCTGCTGTAATTTTGATCATTTTTCTCAGCCCCTCTCAACCTCCTACTGGCATACGCGATCACAGTCTTCTTGCCCTTTTGATGCTGATACAAGACTGCTCCCAACCCTAGGTTGCTCGCATCCGTCTCAATCACAAATGGAAGCGTGAAATCAGCATACCCCAGTGTTGGTGCACTGGTGAGTTTCTGTTTGAGACTTTCAAATGCCGTCTGGCACTGGGAAGACCAAGAGCTCTTAAACACCTGAGCTCCCTTGCTGGGAGTTGTCTCTTTAAGGCACACATTCACTACATCATGCAGTGGCCCAGCTATCTGAGAGAACCCTTCGATGAATCTTCTATAATAACTACAGAACCCTAAGAATGACCTGAGTTCCTTGAGCGTGCTAGGGACTGGCCATTCTTGAACTGCACTTATCTTATCAGGGTCCGTACTCACGCCTCGAGCTGAAACTTGATGGCCTAGGAATCTCACTTCTGCTTGCAGAAAATGACACTTCTCTATTTTCACCTTCAGCCCAGTTTCTCTCAGCCTTTTAAACACTGTTTCAAGGCGCACCAGATGTTCCTGAAAGGTGGACGAGTACACCAACAAGTCATCTAAGTAGATGAGCACAATTTGGAAGACTAGGTCACTCATGCTGGCCTGCATGAGCCGCTGAAACGTTGCAGGCGCGTTGCATAGCCCGAAGGGCATCCGGCGATATTCATAGAGGCCAAAGGGTGTAGTGAAGGCTGTTTTAGGTCTGTCTCTCTCATGGACCGCAACTTGATGGTAACCGTTAGCAAGATCTATTGTCGAGAAAACTTGTGCCCCACCCAACGCATCCAAGCTCTCATCAATGCGCGGCAATGGGAAAGCATCACGCTTAGTCTTGGAGTTTAGTCTCCTATAATCCACACATAGCCTCAGACTTCCATCAGCCTTGCGCACTAGGACGATGGGTGACGCGTAGGAACTTGAGCTTCCCTGTATGACACCCTTCCGAAGTAAACCTGAGATATGCTCTTTGACCTCCTCAAACTGAGTTGGTGGTATCCTGCGATATGGCTGAGAAACGGGAGTATCATCTGTCAAGTGGATCTCATGCTTTACCCGATCGGTGTATCCCAGGTCTTCATCACAAACTGCAAACACATCGGCATGCTTCATGAGTAGTACACCAAGCCTGGCCTGCTGTTCAGGAGTACCTCCTATATGCAGCCGACTTAACAGATTACTTAGATCAGAATCAGTCATTGGCTTATCTCTCTGATCGATTCTCACCTCCTCGTGGTTGGCAGAGATGCGTTGGAATCTTACCTCACAAGTGTCACTTCCAGCACATTGACAGTGAGTGAGTATCCCAAGTCGAACTTTAGGAGGCAGCCAAACATCTTCCTGCGAGAAGTTAACCACTTGAACTGGAAACATCCGACTTCGGGGTGACACTAAGGTAGGCAGGGGGATCAATCCGCCTGGTAAAGGTACACTCCCTGGTTCCAGCAGGAGCCATGCTCTGGTTTCAGTGGCTTTCTTGTTTACTCTGGCATAGACTGTGGCTACAGAGGATGCTGGTACATGGGTTTTGCCCCTACCACTAACTCTGGCAGACAACATTCTTTCTACGAGCTCAACTTCCTGTACATGACTGAAGGCATCCCTCCACACAGAGTCCAACTTCCCTCCCAAAGTGGTGTCGAACTCAGTCAGTGCAAACTCTCTGCATCTCTGGGTGATGTTCATGCCTATGATACCAGGGGGCATGGGATCTGACTCAGCAGTGTCCCCGTCTCGGACAATCAAAAACCCACACTCAGGTATAGTTAGCCCCATCACCTGGATGTCCAATTCAACATAGCCCAAGTATGGCAATGGTAGCTTGTTTGCTGCAGTAATTCTTAGCCACTTAGAGGTGCAGTGAAGGTCCTTGTCTTCTCCATTGAGGTTTTCTCTGAAGAAACTTTCGGTTAGGGTACTCACATTACTTCCTGTGTCTAGCAGACATCTAACTAAAACACCCCCGATGTGAATATCAACTTCAGGGCACTTGCCAACTGCACGCTCCAGGAACCGTTCTTTTGTTAATGTACTACAACGTGAGCCTTCTGGTTTGCCTCTCATTGCTTGGCTCACAGCAACGGAGGGGCCCCATTTCCCTGTGCCGCAGAACCTGTGTTGGCAGTGGACTGACTTTTGAAGCTACGTGGAACGGGACACTGTCTAGCTACATGTCCCACCCCTTCACACCTTAAACAAATGGGTTGGCCATCATCTGTATACTTGGGCTTGACTTTGGGTTTTCCACCCTGACTACCACTGGAACTGACCTTTTGTACAGTGAGTTCACGAACTGCATTAGTGAGTTCTCCAATAGCTTTACCCTGCTGAGTGATGGTCTTTACTACCTCCTGCAAGGCCACTGCTATGTCACTTTGTGCAGCACTGACCGGACTAAACTGCTCTGACATCTCTCCAGAAAATGTACTCACAATATTTCGATTCCTAGCCACATTTGAACCACGGGGCCTGTCCTCCACAACCCACATCATGGCCTCTTCGCGGACATCAAATAAGGTGGACTGAGGCTTTTCCCTGACAAGCTTGCGCAGCTCTCTACGCAAAGTCACATCTCGTATGCCTTCAATGAACTGATCTCTTAAAGCGACCTGGGGATCGGACACAGCGTTATGGGAGTGTTGGAGAGCAGAACTCAAAAGCTGAGAGAGAGAATGAGAAAAGTCACAGAAGTCTTCCCCCTCTAACTGTTTGCGCGCATAAAAAGCATGCAATAATTGGGGTGTTGTGCGTTTCTCCCTAAAGGCCCCCCGCAAATATGAAAACAAATCACTGGGTTGTTTGGTCTCTCCCCCCATGCGTAACTTTACTTCATCTAAGGCCGAACCTCTTAAATGTGAAATTATGAAGTCCACTTGGTCATCAGTGTTCAAACCCCTTACCCGAATTACACGTTCGACCTCGTCAATGAACTCATCAACAGATTGACCATCTTTAACATAGTCACCACTAAAGGGCACAATCTGACGCTCCCTTGGAATATAAACATACGACCTACTGGCGACATTACTCATATTAGCAAGGGTTGACATTACTTGGTCGTGTCTTCGACCTAGCTCCAGTATTTGTGACTGCAGTTCTGCTACTGGATTACCTTCATCTTCCCGACTCGCAGCACCAGCACTGTTCACATTCTGGCTGGTTCCAGCCCGAGCAGCCGGCACATCGCTGTCCAGATCCATGTTCATATGATGTCTCTTACTTGAATAGCACACAGTCAAAAGTCACTACAGTCCAACCTGAAAGGGGCGATTCCTCAAAGTCTCTTTTGCCAACTATTTCAGCGGTGAAGTGAACACCCTCCTGCGTTTCCAAAAGCTGGTCCCTTGCTTCCCCGCAGGCTCCCCAGGCACGCCACACTTCACGTCGTCGACCTCCTCGCCACCAGCACTCGACCCTTCTTCACCACTACCGTTGTCTATGCTCCCCAAATTTAGCAATAGGGACCCCACTCCTGGTACCAAAATCTCTGTGGCCCGGAATATGAATTTGAGACACCGGACACAGGATGAAGAATTTAAAGGGGTCTTTTAATCCAGACTGCACTTGAATCAGCGCAGCGTTAAGAATGCAAATTTTGGGGAATTAAAACAGAAAAGTTCAAGCTTAAAACAACAAGACCAATAAAATGATCTTCGCTACAAATTGAGTATGTGTCTTTTTCCACATTCACAATAACCAGCTAACATAGACAACGGCAGTAGCCTCTCATGCTGGAAAACAAATAGAAATGTAGATGTAATAGTTGTCAACAAATCAAAGCAATCAAACTGAATAAGGCTACACAAATTAAATGAAGAGTACATGGGAAGGAAATTATAAATTAAATTTGTGAGTATCCTTAATACAATACAAAATTATTGCACAATTTAACACTCAGTCAACCTCACATTTATAAATGAGTTCTTATAGAACTTCAAAAATTAATTTGAAGTTTCAAACTTACAGTCCATCAGCAGTCTAGCACAAGAACATGTTAATGCTGACTCGACTTCCCTTTGAATGCTTTACAGCGCACTGGAAACACAAAGGGTCTACGAAACACTTTTCTCCCCTGCTTTGGTGGTTATCTTCCCCAAACTGACAATTTCGTCAGCAATCGCTGTCCCTATGCCAAACTACACAGCCATCCGAGTCACCCTATAATTGAGAACGAGTGTATAACTCACTGCATGTGCATATTTCTCTATATTGTGTGATCTAATGGCTTTTAACGATCTCAATCCTCCACCGCATGTGGAACATTTACTCCGCACTGATAACTCGCGCTGCTCATCTGTAGCTCTCGCGACACTTCATGACTCTCACACAGCCGTGTTTCTTAAAGGGCCAGCGTAACATTATGGTAAAAGATGAGAAAGACATGAAAACACACTCTATGTGCAGTACATTCAAACCACGGTGTGAAATAAACCAGTCTTATGTTTGGAACAACAACTTTTCAACCTGGTTACATATAGACACGGAGACGCTTTTTGGAGGGTCTAAAACAAAAATATGAATATTTATAAAACGGTTAGTTCCATTCCTCAATTCTGATTGGTCAGCAGCTGTGTCGTATTCATGATACGGCTCTGCTATAACCGCTTCACTCAACGGTTTTGTGTATCATTGAACCCCCTTAGCAACCACCCTTAGCAACGTAAACACAGCTGCAGCAGTTAGGGACTACTTTTTACAGCGGAAGGCAGTTAATGATTTTACTTTATGAAAACGTACAACTTAATATATATAAATTAATATATATTTTTGATTTTAATATTTTTATTGTGTGGTAACCGTTTTATAAAAGCAATAAGGTACTTGAGGCCGTGCTGTATCATGAATAAATCACGCCTGAAGGGGTTGCAGGCACTCCGCTTCACGTCGTGCCTAACAATGCCCTTCAGCCGTGATTTATTCATGATACAGCACGGCCTCTCGTACCTTATTGCTTAAATATATATCTGCATTTAGATGCCATACAAATCTGTTCAGAATGACTAAACAGTAGAATACAGCGGTCTGAATAAGAGTCGACAGCATCAGCGGACAGTTCATCTTTCAGAATGATGTTCATATAAACACCACTGATCCTCATAAACTCCTCCAAAACACACTTCAGCGAGCTTCATGTTATAAAACAC
Source organism: Garra rufa (assembly GCF_049309525.1). NCBI lineage: Eukaryota > Metazoa > Chordata > Actinopteri > Cypriniformes > Cyprinidae > Garra > Garra rufa. Next base: position 5,674,303 of record NC_133366.1, on the reverse strand, counting down.
TTGACTATACTGAAATGTGTTTGCTTTTACCTTGATTACAATTTTCATCCATCAAAATTTTACTAGTAAGACACTGCCTTGCTATATTCAGACCTACTCTTGATTTTAGCACCGGCTCATTAGGGGCGAAAAAAAAAAAAAAAAAAGATTTTTTTGGATTAGATTTGTGGACACTGATTAGCTACATTTTATGTCATATGTTGAATACTTTTATATCATGAGTTGGCTAAACTGCTACTCTTTCGCCCAATAGATATGTAGTCCTGAACAAGCTTTTTAAAGACGACTTAAAGGAGAAAAAGTAAATCTTTACTCACACATGACATTGAGATGAACAGCAGGAGAGATGTAAGTGTGTCCATGTAGAGCACAGTTATATCTGCCTGCATCCTCTCTTCTGACTGACTGCAGCAGGAGTTGATTGTTTGTGTCTCTTCTCTCAGTTAATGGCTGTGAGTTTCTGTACCAGATGAATGTTGCTCTGTCAGTCAGAATGCAGCTGCTTTTACATGTCAGACGGACTGAATCTCCCTCTGTCACTCTCTCAGGAGACTCCACCTGAAGATCTGAACACAACACACACATTATATCTAGTGCTGCTGTCATACACTCATTATTATTCAACATAATGCACTAAAGAAGAGTGAAACCCCACCTGTGTCATCATTGACAGTAAGAATCACTCCTGGATGACCAAGATATATCCCACCAGTTTTATTAGTGGTGAATCTGAAACAGTACATGTGTTCATCCTTCTGTGTCACATGACTCAGTCTGATGGTGCAGTTCTGCTGTTTATCTCCCAGATACTGAAGCCTCTGACTGTATTCAGGGTCCACAGACAGATCTGGAGGCTCTACACCCTTTACAGGGTTTTTGGTCCAGAACACTTTCTTGATCTGATATTCAGTAGGGTATGTATAAGTGCAGCTCATAATCACTGATGAGTCCTTTAGTGCACAGATGTGTGAATGACTGTAACTCACACTCCAACCAGCACTAGAAACGTCTGAAACACAGAATCTATCAGAATGAATATGTTGTTTTATCAGTTACAACAAACCATGAACATAGATTTTTTTACTACTTTAAAACAGTAGCTCATTACAGAAAATAAAGACCGATTTTCACAGAATCTATTGAGTGATAAATGATGTGAAGTTCATAGTCAGCTTTTATGAAGGGTGTTGCAGAAAGCAGAAATAAAAGCACAGAGACAGAGATGTGAAAAACAGAACCAGGAAATCAGCCGCGAACAACATGCTGCACTATCAAATAATACAAAACAAGACTAAAACAATAATCAAAGTTGATTTATTACCTTTTTTGTGTGCCTTTTACTCCGTCTACATCTCTGAGCTCATCTACATGCTTATTAACTCATTTGACACAATAACTATTTGACATATTTACTTCTGAGATCAAGAGCCAAACATATTCACAGTCTATTGTTACACTGATATTCAGATGCTCTACAATGAGCACATCCCTCCTAAACCACCTGACACTGACTAGCAAATAACAAAAGACTATTGGACATTTATAATAGTTATTAAAAGTCATTTGACGTATCTCACCCAAACTTCCTGTTTAAAAGGAAATATGCAAGTACAGGACCAAAAAAGTGCTCCTCCGCCGCTCATTGTGAGGCCTTCAATAAAAACATCAGAGTGTTTCTAATGTGAATGTAACAGAGACTCACCGTGAATCATGAGCAGAAAGATCAGAGGAAGACGAGGAGCCATTCTGACCGACATCAGCATCAAATATATCTATAAAACAGCATTAATCAGCAATGATAATCATTTACCATACATCACCCTATATTCTTCACATTTCTCACGTTAAGGCATGTATATTATACGACCAACAATTTTCATTGAAGTACGAGTGTGTTTGTCTTACCATGTTGAAGCTCATCAGATCAACAGCAAACAAATGACTGACTGTTTTGACACATGCACTTCTAGCTCTAGAGTGATGGACTATTTGTGGTTAACACTGTTTTAATGTCCATCAGCAGAAATATCAGTGTCCCTCCCTTAACAAGAGAAATACATTACTGAACTAAAACTACAGACAAACAGTGATGCTTTTCTTTAAGTTAATTTAAATGCATTTACTGAAGATGTTTAGAACATGATTGTGTAAGCAGACATCTTTCATTATTGTATCGTGTGATTCACACAGGATGATGGTCCATTAGAGCAGGGGTTCTCAAACTTTTTGGGGCCAGGGACCGCTTACGGAGAGAAAAGGAGCCTCTCATAATTATACCAGTGAATACAATTTGTACTCTTATTAGACTTCTGTTTTTCTGGAATTTAAAATTTTTTTCTGGATTGTTTAATATTACTGGATTGCATGTTTTTTGTTTACTTTTAATTTCTGTAGTACCTCCATTCTTTTCTCTCTGCAATGCTGTCAATCTTCTCCAGCAGTTCAGTGACCTGAATGTGATCGTCTCTGTCCTGATTGTTGAATGAGTGAAATCTGCCACCGCAGCCGTCAACCATTGATTGAAGAAACCTTCTCTCTGATGTACTCCTCTAATGATTCCCCTCTCAGACGATCAGCGTGAGTGAACAGAATGATGGTGTTTTGAGTAGCTGCTTCCCCAAAGTTCTCCTGAATCCATTTCACTGTGTTTTTCTCATCCTCTATGAATCTCACACCAGTCTGATTGACCAGCATAAACACATGAGGAACAAACATTTTAACACATCTCACTATTTCACTCTTTAATGTCTGATTTGTCATTGTCGTGTCAAACAGGCCTGCAGTGTTGATGACTGAGATGATCCGCTCTCTAACAAGCATTAAGTAACTGATTCTGGTAAAACAGCCTTGCTAAAACACTCTCTGTCCAGGAGGGTGTGTGAACTCTTACCTGATCCAGTTTTACCCACCAGCACATTCCTGAGATCAGATGAAAACAGTCCTGTGAATCACATGATAATGTCTGGGATTAGACAAAGCATTCCAATTATAAATTTTAAATAAAGTTGACTTTGTTTGTAATATGTTAGACCTGGGCTGCCCAACCCTGTTCCTGGAGATCTACCTACCTGAAGACTTTAGTTCCAGCCCTGCTCCAACACAGCTGTCTGTACTTATCAAGTGCTACATAAGAGAGTAATTAGCTGCTTCAGGTGTGTTTTACCAGGGTTGGAAATAAACCTCTGCTAATTCTCAGTAAGAACTTCTGTATGACAAATAAAGTCAAACTGGGTGCGTTTCCCAAAAGCATCATCACTGGTTGCAAGGTCCGTTGAACTCTGTTGGAAACGACAGAACTTGTGACCAAAGTTGCATTTGGAGAACACACCCCTGATTAGTAATGCATGAAGCTGGTAATGCTGTGTGTGGAGTTGTTTAATCCATCTTTGCTGAGATTTAGGGCTACAGCAGGGCTTAGACTAAACCAGGATTAGGCCGTAGTTCAATTAAGACATTTAAGTAATTTTTCTAAACGTGCCTTAGAAAAAAAAAACACATTACTGGTGTGTATCTTGAGACAAATCAAAGGCACTGATATATTTTAAGATCAGTCAGTACAATTTTCTTTTAGTTGAAACAGCTCAGACTTGCAGTTCAGTCTGGGACTAGGTTTAAGCCTCGTCTGTGAAACCTGAGGTTAATGTCTTTTATTTCAGTTGATTTCATCTAAGGCTGTGACTGGAAGTCAGTTGTAGTAATTATAAATAATTTGTAATATTCATTCTCAAATGGGAATCTTTGTTTTGATTAAATCTATATCTTTTTATTTAGATCAAAACTATAGAATTAAAATTAATTGACTTTCTTCAAAATAAAAATATACTTTCGTACCAGGTTTTATAAAATAGTTTTCATATAATGTTTAGTGCAAGTCATTTTTCTTTGGCTCAAGTTTTAAAATATAGATGTAAACCACTAACCTGTTTTTTTTAATTGGATGAATGAACATATTTTTCAGTGTAGCTCACAATGACCGCCATTCAACATGTTTACAGTGATTGCGGTTCGAACAAATTAGTAAATTATTACACAATTATCCAACAATCACTCAGTAAGCAGTTGAACACAGGTTTTGTGTTCGCTGGTCTCTATCACTCATTTGACGCTGCTGTAGATCACTGATGCATCTTCCACAGTTTGAACATTAGATTTGTTGAATTTCTTTATCGCTCAAAATCCTCCAAACCAACCAAAACACATTTGACCAGTCCCAGCAAGATTATTTATTTTCAAAGAAATCAGCCTCAGCTGTTGTTCAGTGGATTTCTCAGCAGTGTCCTCGTCTGCTCAGTGAGATCCAGACCACTTGATAATATTTCAGGTTTAGATAATATGTTATGAAAAGTAATCACTCAGACTCTTATTTTAATCAAAGGTGTAATCAAATCACCATCTGAGATGGTTTCGGTTTATTAAAACAATAACTCATAAGCGATAAACAAAATAGCATGTACACTTATATTTACACTTACATTTCATGTCATTTCATAAGAGGAAGGCAAAAAGAGGAAGTTTAAAATCTCAATGTTTCCAAATCAATCCCCAGTGAGTTTAATTAAAAATAGAAATTATTCAAAGCAATCAATTCTTCCAGCAGTTTCATTATTCATTTATGTCCTCCTGCTTTTTAATTAATCAAATAATTTCTCTTAACTTAAATAGGATTGTTTGATGCTTCGAGTTTTCGGTCGATTGTGGAATCGACCAGCGATGGCTGTCTTTTTTCTTTTGCTTGATCTGTTTGTGATAGTCTCTCTGAATTCCTTGGACAAGCATATCGTCAAAATCATTTTTTTAAAGCTCCTGATTTTTTAATGTTTCCTAGAGTAATTTGTCCAGGAGACTCCACATAATGAACTTTTAAAGCTCCTGATCCATTGGGGCTAAACTCGACAGATTGCCTAAAAAACAAACAAACAAGACATCAATGATGTTACAGCTCAGATTAGACGATCTGTGCTGGTGAAGTTAGTGCTGGTTAAGTTATTATTTTCTCACCTCACAGCAGCATCAGTTTGAATAAACTCTTATATTGTCATACTGACATTCATTGTCTTCTGGTCTGTTTTTCTCTTTCTTTCGGTGATGTTGGACAGTTGCATACTGGATCTCCTCAGTATCTGTGGATTCAGGAGTTTTTCCTCTGGATCTGCTGGGTTTCACACTGGCATACAGAACGTCATTGACTGTATCAGCTTCAGAAAGAGACTCGTCATGAACTGAAGCCCTCTGTGATGCATCTGAATAGAGATCATTCTGAAAGACAAGAAAATAAATAAGAAAAAATGAGTTCACACAGCGGGAGGTCTTTTTACTTTTTAGACCAAGTATAACATCGGATAACGGCTGATTGATTAATTTTCTGTAAAGTTGTGTTGTGTTTGAATGATTTACCGGTTCCATATTGAGATCTTCAGTTTTAACATTCTTTTGTTTGCTCCTGTTATAATCACATCAACAAATGTATAGAGAGAACATATGAATGCTGTTCTTAAAGTATAATAAACATATATGAGCCATTTTTAACAAGGACGAAGGTGAACATGTATAATCACAGCAGTTTTTTTATAGAACTCACATTTTAAACAGGATGATTATGATTATGATGAGAATGATGAATAATCCTCCTCCAGATGCCGCTGTGATCACAATCACATTCATACCAGCACCATGATGAACTGAAAGAGGAAGATCGTCATAATTAACAAACTGATGAATGATGTGAAGATACAGGAGTGTGTTAATAAAAGCTTCACCTGTGACAGTAACAGCGTCTGATCTCTGAGATCCATGTTGATTGTGAGCCTCACAGTAGAAGCGTCCACTCTGTAGTGCACTGAAACTCTGTCCAGATCCAACAGATGAGCTTTGATTCTCCTTAAACCAGCTGAAGTTCAGAGCAGGTGGGTTTGAATCACTGCTGCAGATCAGAGTCACTGAATCACCTTCCAATATTTCAGCAGATCCAGTTATGGACACTGAGACGTTCCTGGGTCCATCTTAAAAAAAAAAAAAAAAAAAAAATGTATATCATTAACAACCACAATACATTTTACATTAGAATATTTAATATAACATTTACTGAATCATTAACTCACACATGACGTTTAAAGTCACAGCATCAGAGTCTTTCTCTCCATGTTTATTGATGGATTTGCACTTGTATTCTCCACTGTGATCAGAGCTGATGTTTGAGATGCTGTAGATTCTTCCAGATCCTACAGATGTTCCTCCTTTAAACCAGCTGATTTCTGGAGGTGGGTTTGAATCACTGCTGCAGATCAGAGTCACTGAATCTCCCTCCACTATTTCACCAGATGGACTGATGGAGATCACAGGATTCACTGGAGGATCTGAAAGGTTTCAGATGAAGTATTTATCAGTGGTGGTTGGTGTTATTTTTTAGGTAGGGCTGAAGTTTGTTATAATTGGGCAATTTCAGCAAACATCCCAGTATGTTGCTAAGCAGTAAAAGTTAAAGAAAAAAGTAAACAGTCTGCGATTCTTACATATCATCTTAATTCAGGTAATTATTTATTTGTATTTTGATTTTAAGTGGTTTCTTGTATTTTAATGTCATGGTTGTTATAAAAATAGATTTTGTAAATTTTGTACTCCGGCTTCCAGTTCATTCATTTATTTAGTTCCTCTAATTTGGTTCACGCATTTACAGACACAGTTTCAGTTGATTTTATCTGAAGCACAGTGATCAAGTAAACAGATCTGAACTGAAATATGCATAATCTGTCAAACAGCAGAAATTGTGAGGGGAAAACTAAGTTTTACGTTTACAGCTTTTATAACTACAAGTCAATGTGCAACACCAAACAGGACCACATGGAGATGCTTTGACGTGACTGCATTTAGATACCATACAAATCTGTTCAGAATGACTAAACAGTAGAATACAGTGATCTGAATAAGAGTCGACAGCATCAGCGGACAGTTCATCTTTCAAAATGATATTCATATAAACACCACTGATCCTCATAAACTCCTCCAAAACACACTTCAGCGAGCATCATGTTATAAAACACTTGACTATACTGAAATGTGTTTGCTTTTACCTTGATTACAATTTTCATCCATCAAAATTTTACTAGTAAGACACTGCTTTGCTATATTCAGACCTACTCTTGATTTTAGCACTGGCTCATTAGGGGCGATAAAAAAAAAAAAAAAAAAAAAAAAAAATTGGATTAGATTTGTGGACACTGATTAGTTACATTTTATGTCATATGTTGAATACTTTTATATCATGAGTTGGCTAAACTGCTACTCTTTTGCCCAATAGATATGTAGTCCTGAACAAGCTTTTTAAAGACGACTTTAAGGAGAAAAAGTTAATCTATACTCACATGTGACATTGAGATGAACATCAGGAGAGATGTAAGTGTGTCCATGTAGAGCACAGCTATATCTGCCTGCATCCTCTCTTCTGACTGACTGCAGCAGGAGTTGATTGTTTGTGTCTCTTCTCTCAGTTAATGGCTGTGAGTTTCTGTACCAGATGAATGTTGCTCTGTCAGTCAGAGTGCAGCTGCTTTTACATGTCAGACGGACTGAATCTCCCTCTGTCACTCTCTCAGGAGACTCCACCTGAAGATCTGAACACAACACACACATTATATCTAGTGCTGCTGTCATACACTCATTATTATTCAACATAATGCACTGAAGAAGAGTCAAACTCCATGAAAGTCACCTGTGACAGTAAGATTCACTCCTGGGTTATCAATCCAAATCTCGTCACGTTTATTAGTGGTGAATCTGAAATAGTACATGTGTTCATCTTTCTGTGTCACGTGACTCAGTCTGATGGTGCAGTTCTGCTGTTTATCTCCCAGATACTGAAGCCTCTGACTGTATTCAGTGTCATTAAACAGATCTGGAGACTTTTTACCCCTTTCAAAGGTTTTGGTCCAGAACACTTTCTTGATCTGATGTACAGCAGGGTATGTATAAGTGCAGCTCATTATCACTGATGAGTTCTTTAGTGCACAGATGTGTGAATGACTGTAACTCACACTATAATCACCAGCACTAGAAACCCCTGAAACACACAATTCATCAGGATGAAAATGTTGTTTCATCAACAGACCATGAACACATGACTTTAAAAGAGCAAGTCTTTACATGCAATTTCATCAAAGTTTATTGAGCGATAAATGATGTGAAGTTCATCATCAGCTTTTGTTGCAGAAAAACAGAAATAAAAGCACAAAGACAAAGGAGTGAAATGAGAACCAGGAAATCAGCCGTGAACAACATGCTGCACTATCAAATAATGAAAATGATGATTTATTAAAAACTTATTGTGAGTTATGTGACTTTTACTTTGTCTAACATCTCTAAGCTCATCTATATGCCAGTGAGCTCCTATAACAAAATAAGTATTTAACTTACGCACATTTACTTCCGCAACCATGAGCTCAAAATATTGACAACCTGGTGTTAAACTGATTCTGTCCAATCAGATGCTCTGAACAATGAACATGTTCCTCCTAAACCACCTGACACTGACTAGCAAATAGCAAAAGACTATTAGATATTTATAACAGTTGCATGTCCTTTGCAGTTTCTCACCAAACTTCCTGTTTAGAAAGAAATATGTGAGTACAGATCAAAAGAAAGTGCTCATCTGCTGCTCATTGCGAGGACTTAAATTAAAAAATCTGTATTATAATTGTGTTTATTTAGTGTTTCTAATGTGAATGTAAGAGAAACTCACTGTGAATCATGAGCAGAAAGATCAGAGGAAGACGAGGAGCCATTCTGACCGACATCAGCATCAAATATATCTATAATACAGCATTAATCACCAATTATAATCATAACTTTCACCATACATCACCCTATTCTTAACACCTCCCATGTTAAAACATGTATATGAGCAGTAATCATCAGTTTTCATCGAAGTACGAGTGTGTTTGTCTTACCATGTTGAAGCTCATCAGATCAACAGCAAACAAATGACTGACTGTTTTAACACATGCACTTTTAGCTCTAGAATGACAGACCATTTGTGGTTAACACTTGTTTTGTCCCTCCCTCAGCTAAAGAACAACTAGACAATTACTGGACTAAAACTAATGTAAAATTGTGTTTAGTTTCAGAATTTGATAATATTGAGCAATTTGACACCATAAAACAATACTTTGTCCATTGTGAAGCTGCACGATTATGATTTAGTTCGGTAGTTCAGAGTATAATGATCAATTATGATTGAATAGCAGGACTAACATGCAGTATGTTACAGAAATAAACTTGAAACCTTGAAACCTTACGGTAATGTCGGTAATGAAAAACATGCTGCACTATCAAATACACAGATGACGATTAAAATAAATCAATAATAATCAAAACTAAACAATGTTGATTTAAAAACAATGTGTTATTAAAATGTGAGTTTTGTGGCTCTTAGTTCATGTCTGTCAGCTCTGAGATCTCTTATATATTAATACAACCATTTGACACATAAACTACTATCATATCAACACACTGCTTTTTGAGAAAATGGGCCAAAAGTATTCAAGATCTGGTGATACACTGATGTTTATCCAATCAACTGCTCTGATGAGTGAGAAAGTCCCTCCCCTAAACCACCTGACAATAACAAATGAGCAAATCATGTTCAAGGCTGTGACTTCATCAGATCAACAGCAGCCAAATGACAAACTTTTTTAACACATGCACTTATACTGTAGCTCTACTGGCTTTGTGTGGTTAACACTATTTTTTTGTTGTTTTTATTTACACACCACAAAGTTGCAGAAATATCAGTCCCTTTACAAGACAACAACATTACTGGACTAAAACTATCTAAAGAAATTTATGTATTTTTCTTTAAGTTAATTTAGACATATACACTCAAGATGTTTAGAGAACAGGATTGTGTAACCAGATGTTCTTCTGGCTATTTCACACTTATTATGAAGATAGGTTGATGCACCTGTCACAGCTCACTTTAGTTCACCATTGTCTGGTCTCTTCGTTCACACCTGGGGCCTCATTTATAAAGACTTGTGTAGAAACCATCCTTGATTTTATCTAAGAACTTTTCTGATTTGATCGTAAGAGCGATTCAGAGAAAACGAACGTACCACGAAATCCATGCGTCCGCCAGTCATTCGGTTATAAATCACAAATGATCGTGGAATTGTGTGCAGCTGAATGTTCCGCCGTCGAAACGGCCCTGCTTAATTAATTAACATATAAAATGAGCTCATTCCTAAAGCAAAAACTCTGTGACAATGGCAAGTAAAAAGGAGCGCACGAAATCAAATTATAGTGAGGCTGAACTATCTGCAATACCAGGCATTACCACAAGGAAACGGTCGTACGCCAAGCTGGAATCTGACGTGGAGATAAGTACTTTTCCACGTCAAAGACGGTTTTTATAAATCTGTACTTTGACGTGGATTTGATCGTACGAACACTCTAAGATCAAATCAGTGCGTAAGAAAGTTTTATAAATGAGGCCCCTGGTGTTTACGTATAGTTATATACTTACACACACTTATAGTTATACTTTCATGGTTAGATCACTGCATCTATACAGCTTTAAATCTGGGTAATTTACTTACCTTTTTGTCAGTGAGCACTGAAATGTGTGTAGGGAAAATAGACTGGTCTAACTTAACTGAGGAGAGTATACTGTGTCTAATCTGACACGATGTTGAGTAATCGAGATTCACAGAGAGACACAACTGCATGCTGTGATATTAATTGTAAGAACCCTCAGCACATTGAGTTGTGTACTTGTTCTAATATTGTGGAGCCAGTATTTATGGCTTTTAGATTTATTTTATATTTGTAGTACTTCCAGAGTTCTCATGTTTTATTGATGCCTCTAAAGCCTTTGATCATGCAAAAAAATTAAATAAAGGAGTTTCTAAATCTCTTGTGAAAATTCTGGCTGTTTTATGCTAGTGCATGTAAAATGGGGTAACTATGTGCCTCAATGTATGCAATGGAGTTAGACAGAGAAGCATTCTATCTCGCTTTCTCTTTAATGTTTATATGGATGACTTTGAAGCTGTTAAACAGCTGTGGATCAGGTTGTATGGTTGGTAACGCCATCATTAAGTACTTCATGTATGTGGATGATTTGGTGATTTATTTATTATTATTTTTTTGACCATATAGTGCTGACCTTCAACAGTTACTGAGGGATTGCTCTGAATATGGTTCAGACGCTGACATTAAATACAATGCAAACAAGAGTAATATTCTGATTATTAGGAGTAAGGAGGACAGGAAGCTTTAATTTCCTGACTTCTCTCTGTCTGGCATTGCCATTATATAACTGATTAATTGTGTGATGATAGATACATTTAGAGACGTTTGTCCTTAATAAAAAAAAAAACAAACAAACAATATGGCAGCACAGTGGCTTCACTTTTAGGAAGTCATGAGTAACCCACACTCAAAAAAATAATTCGGTCTAAAAATAAACTTTATGTAATTCAATTAAATGCTAATTTTCCATGTATTTGGATTACATAGTTTTAATATAAACATATTAATAAACTTAATGTGATTCATATGCATCAGTGATACGTGAATGAAACAGGTAAGGTTTATGTAATTATTCCCAGTGTTAAACAAGCACTGCTCAGTGTTCATGTGTTTCCACACTACAGAGTGTTCAAGTAGCATTGACACAGTGTTGGAGTTAATGAGATCATTATGTGATGATTGATCATTAATGATGAACACCTGCTGAATCATCAATGGAAAGAGAAACACAAGAACTACAGCTGACTTCAACCACAGCCTTAGAGGAAATCAACTCAAATAAAACAATACATTAAACCTCTCAAGATCTGATTCAACAACTCCACAAA